>NC_141138.1:63751782-64053345 GCF_053477565.2 Lygodium microphyllum
CGAATGCTGTTGCAGAACAGGGTACTTTAGCCTGCCTTTCCCTGCGGTGCTAATTATTCAAGGGAAACCATCATCCACACGCTTCTTGCTGGATGGAAGCATTCAGCCACCTAAACGTTCGAGCTAAAACATTCAAATTATCATACATTTAAAATCTGGCATGGCGAGCCCACTCCAGCTAATAGCCATTGGTATTGTATCCAAGAGTACTTCGCAACAATAACTTCAAATGACTGTTCCATCCTTGATCGTGGAATTATTCAATATAACCGTAATGCTAGATCGAATATAAAACCCGTCTGCAGATTTGTCTGCTTCCTCGACATTCTGCAAAGATTTACAAGCCCATTAACCAGAAAAGTTTCAGAACCAAGTACAGGGAAGGTCCAACGAGATCATTGCAGCTAAGTGGAATCACAAACAGTCCTCAGCAATGACAGAAATCGTCTCGATAAATCAATCCCATACCTTATGATCTCTTTTACAAGCACATGATGAAGTGATCAATCAGCTTAAGGTTCTCTAACAGCGACAGGAATTGACATGCTAGTCTGTCTTTGGAGGTTGAAGAGTAAAGGTATTAAACCACTCCACAAGATAAGAAAATTTCTGATATTTTTTATGAATTCATGGGTTCTTCTTTATAACTGATGATGACTAGATACAAGTTAGTCATGAGATGAAGCAGAAATATATTATTCAGAACTTCTCTGCTGAATCAGCCACATCCTCTCTTGAAAGCAACGGCCAATAACAGAGTTCTACCATGGGAGATTGCAGAGAAGGTTAAGGGCATGTTTGTTACATTTGAAGGATTGAATACAAGTGTTCTTCTAGACGTGAAGAATGGATTCAGAATTCTCAAAAATTACATGCGTCTTCTAAAGAGTTGTTGGAATGCAAATATGATCCTTTGTGAAGGCTGTCACTATTGACCTTCTATCCTGAAATTATTTAAAGTCCTCTGTGGTCGCGACTTTGCTTTCGAAAACCCTTCGACAGCGCATGGGCGCATGATTATGATATTTGTATTTGGACTTTGTATTGGGTATGCCTGACTCTTTGGGCGCCCGCCCATTAGCTTTATTTCTATTTTGTGCTAAAGCAAACTCAAAAGCCAAAAGCGTACTACTTTGTAATTTGGGCTATTATTTGAGCTTGAAGATAATTAATACATAAAATACATGCTTTGTGGAGCGCTCACATAAGGCATGGGGGGAGATTGCACCCAATTGGTCTTTTGTTCATGTCGTGCATGCTTTCTACCTTGAGTTTTGTGTAAAAAGTAGAGTTCTTTTGTTCTTGGGGACCTTCCGGCGTTCACTACGCGAGCATACAACATCCGATTTGTGCACCAGTTGCATATCATAAAGTAGCTTATGCAACCAAGCTACCTCACATGCAGCCATTGCTGCACCCCTGTACTTAGCCTCTGTGCTTGACAAGGCAGATGTAGGTTGTTTCTTGCTGCTCCAAGTGATTGTAGCACTCCCAAAAGAGAACACATATCCACTGGTAGATGGTCTATAAGAAATACTACCAGCCCAATCAACATCAACGTATCCATGCTACTGTAATCTGAACCCCAGTCTCATAAAATAGTCCATACTACAATGTGGACTTCACATACCTGAGTATGCGTCTAGCCGTATCCAAATGCGGTTTCCTTGGAGCCTGCATAAACTAACTTACCAATCCAACATCATAGCTCAAATCTGGCCTGGTAATAGTCATATAAATCAAACTTCCTACTATGCGTTTGTACATAGTAGGGTCTTCGAGAAGCTCACCTGCATCTGCGCTCAGCTTCATATTCTACTCCAAAGCAACTGAAATAGGCTTACAGCCTGTCATCCCATATTTGGACAGCATGTCCAATCCATACTGCCTCTGCAAGAGCCGTATCCCACTTGATGATCTAATCACCTCAATGCCCAAGAAATAACGCAGCTCTCCCAAATCCTTCATCTCAAACTTCTGCTTCAATAGGATTTTCACATGAAGGATATCTTCATCACTATCACCTGTCATAATCAAATCATCAACATAAATGACAAGTAGCATAATACCTTTCTCTGTTTTTCTCACATAAAGTGAGAAATCTGCCTTGGAAATCTGAAAGCCAATAGTGACAAGATACTGTCATATCTTGTCAGACCATGCTCTAGGTTCTTGCTTCAAGCCATACAAGGCTTTCTTCAACCTGTAAACAAACTCAGGATGAATAGCATGCACATAACCTGGTGGTTGCTCCATATAGACCTCTTCTTGCAAATCACCATGCAAGAAGGCATTCTTTACATCCATCTGATGTAAAGACCATCCCTTTGATGTAGCCATAGCAATGACTGCTCTTACGGTTTCCATCCTTCCAACCGGACTGAATGTTTCTTCATAATCAATGCCATATGTTTGTGCATACCCCTTGACTACTAATCTTGCCTTGTATTTGTTCACAGAACCATCTGCATTGTGCTTCACCTTTTAAACCCACTTACAACCAATTGCATTCTTATCTTTAGGCAAAGGTACCAATTCCCATGTAGCATTTGCTTCCAAGGCATCCATTTCTTCATCCATGGCTTTCTCCCATTTTTCTTTTCCCATGGCTTGCTCAAAAGAAGTGGGTTCTGGTTCTTGTATCACTTTGACAATATATGCATAGTGAATGGCTGTAAATCCATCATATTTCAACCTATCCACAGGATACCTAGCTTTGGTAGACCTGCGCAAAGTAGGCTCACTTCCAGGTGCTCTCAAAATATCCCTGGTCTTCCTTACTCTAGGTGTAACAACAGAAGGAATACCCAACTCATCATCAATGCTCTGTTCTGAGCCACTAGATTCACCATCCACATAAGAGTGACCTGCATTCACATCAAACATGGGCTGATCTACCTTCTCTTTTCCTTTTCGTGATACCTACATACCACTATCTGCATTGCTTTGAGGAGATTCTCCTGATCTCAATCTACTTGTCCATGGCAAAGAATGTGAACCACTGCTAGAGGACACTCCAGGTCCACTAATATCATGTGACTGCTGCTGTGAATTCTGTGTAGCATTACCATTTTGTGCATCTACATTATCAATCACATTTACTAGTTTATACCAGCTACTCATCTCATCAAAAACAACATCTCTGCTCACTGTAAACTTACGACTAGAACAGTTATAGCATCTACTCTGCAGAGAGTAACCAATAAAGATACACTTCTCAGCTTTTGGATCCAACTTAGATCTCAACTCATCTGGCACATGAACATAGGCAATGCAACCAAAAATTTTCAAATGAGAAATATTTGGTTTCCTACCAGTATACCTCTCCTTTGGAGTCATACCATGTATTGCTGCAGTGGGAGTCCTGTTCATTATGTAGACTGCTGTAGCAACTGCCTCAAAGAGTAACCAATAAAGATGCACTTCTCAGCTTTTGGATCCAACTTGGATCTCAACTCATCTGGCACATGAACATAGGCAATGCAACCAAAAATTTTCAAATGAGAAATATCTGGTTTCCTACTAGTATACCTCTCCTCTGGAGTCATACCATGTATTGCTGCAGTGGGAGTCCTGTTCATTATGTAGACTGCTGTAGCAACTGCCTCAGCCCAGTAAAAATCTGGCAGGTCTTTTTCATTGAGCATGGCACGAGATACCTCTCCAATATGCTTGTTTTTTCTTTCTGCAATTCCATTTTGCTATGAGGTATGACTACATGAATATTGTTGCTTTATGCCATGCTCTTGCAAGAACCTTGCAAACTCATTTGAGAGGTACTCTCCCCCTCCATCTGACCTTAGGCATTTTATTTGCAGGCATGTTTCTTTTTCAACCATAGCTTTAAGAGTTTTGAAATGCCCAAAAACTTCACTTTTCTTTTTCATAAAATACACCCAAATTTTTTTGCTATAGTCACATCAATAAAAGTGACAAAATAATGACAGCCTCCAATAGATGCAGCTTTAGTAGTCCACACATCAGAGTGGATTAATTCCAATGGCTTCTTACACTCTTGATCATGTCTAGGAAATGGTTTCCTTGCCTATTTTTGAAATTGACAGGCTTCACATACCTTATGCATTTCTGCAACCTTGAATTTAGGCAATCCTGCAACAATATTTTGGGCTTGCATTGATTTAAGTCACTGTACATTAACATGACCAATGCGTTTATGCCAGATATCAATATCTGCAACTACACCGGTCCCATGTGCAAACATTGCTACACTTAATTCAGGCATTTCTGTATCCAACGTAAACATTCTGCCCTTCTTCTTTCCTTTTGCTATCAAGTAACCTTTATTTTTCATATCCTCAACAAAGCATCCATGAGGATTAAATCTGACTTGCAAGCCCTGCTCAACCATATGACCAACAGAAACCAGGTTCTTGGTGAAATTCCAGACATGAAATACATCCGACAGGTATTTCATTTTCCCATCCTGCATAGATAAAGGAAATTTTCCAATCTGCACAATAGGATGTGCAATATCATCACCACTCTCCATAAATCCTGGTTTTTCCATTTTTCTTGCATCCTGTATCCAT
Organism: Lygodium microphyllum; assembly: GCF_053477565.2. Classification (NCBI taxonomy): domain Eukaryota; kingdom Viridiplantae; phylum Streptophyta; class Polypodiopsida; order Schizaeales; family Lygodiaceae; genus Lygodium; species Lygodium microphyllum. Next base: position 63,756,333 of record NC_141138.1, read on the forward strand.
TCTGCATGACCTGTCATGTGGTTTGATGCACCTCAGTCAACATACCACACATCGTTGCTTTCTTCTGCACTTGTCACAGAATTGGTCATGTGCTGCACCATAAACAAATGCTCATTTCTGTCATCACCCTGTCTACTAGAAGATGCATAATACCCTTATTGCAATTTTCCATTCATGATGCCATTATTCTTTTTATAGCAGTCTTTAGCCATATGACCCATTTTACCATAGTAGTAGCATTCAACGTTGCTGTTTGCATTTTGGCCTCTTTGCCATCCACCATGACCTCTTTGGCTCCCCTTGCCTCTAGATTTACCACGTTCTCCTCCATAGGACTGGTTTTCTTGAGTTTGCTGCATATTCTAATTTCTACCACGGCCTCCAGATCGGCCTCCTCTACCTTTGCCTCTACCTCTTCTAGCATTTGAGTAGAAGACAGCTTCTTTTGAAGTTCCTCTTGAAGAAGATGCACCACCATTTCTCTACTCTTCAGAAATTAGAAGAGCAATCAACTCCTCAAAATCAGGAAAAGCGGATTTATAGTGCACTTGGTTCAATGAGAATGGGAAACGAGAGGGATGCGAAACTCGACCTCTCTGCCCATAAGGCATAGTCCCATTACGTTCCCCTAAAACAATATAAATCAGGACTCTAGCTTTCTAGATTCTAGGTCATCGTTACCTTGCTGTCAATTCCGTTAAGAAAAGTTCCCGGCCAACTAGAACCACCTTTCCGTAGGATAGACCCATGGTCACATCCACCGCACTTTCCTCAGGTTGCTTTAGTTATCTAATTACCTACCACATTTAGTTTGACAAGCAAAAACAGCTTCCTTAATTAGCCAATTATTCACCGGTTCCTTCACGTAACTTAAGCACTGACATAGAAAAACAATGTCATTGTAACAGCATGAGTAGGGTTGTCCAATATATCCAAGGAGCTCAAAGAATTAGGGGAACTCTCATCAGAGAGAACAGGCTCATCAAGAGGACTGTTTGCATGACTAGAAGAGCTGGAAAGGGGACTCATTCAAACCAGAAGGGGAGAACACAAAGGCATCAACCATGGATGCAAAAGCTCCCACACGGATAAGCCTAGTAGACAAAATCATGACATATCCAACCACTGTAGCTTGCAACCATAAAAGCATAAGCATGCCTCAGAGCCATAAATACATAAGCATCCACGAAACATAGGAGTATACATAGCTTTGCAGTGTCTCATACCGTGTAGTATTGACATACATATCTAGCCAAGAATGGCAGTAGCAGGATGTCTGTTCATCCTCTTAGAACTCTCCAACCTTGTTCTAAGGAGTGGCAAATCTATTTTGTGTTTTAGTCACAAAATCATGCGATGTTGCAACTTGTTGCACGAGACAAGTGTCGCACCTAACTTGTGGGTTTATTTCTCCCATCACATGGTATTCCTTGGTCAAGAATACTTTGGTCAAGATGTAGGGTTTGGGATGCCCTCTTGACCCAACCCAACCCTAACCCTACTAGGCCGACAACGTTTGGCCCTAGGGTTTCTAAATTTAAACGAAAGTTTAGTATTTGGTCAATTGATCCTTAGGGTAAAAACCCTACTAGGCTGACAACGTTTGGTCCTAGGGTTTCTAAATTCAAATGGAAGTCTAGTATTTGGTCAATTGATCCTTAGGGTAAAAACCCTAGATCGTTCTTGCATGGGTGTTTAACTAACCCTAACATTCCGTGAATGTGGGTAGGACCTTTGAGGTCAGAAATATTAAGTCGGTTTCCCGAGTGCGATACTAGGCAAAATTTTATCACGGCTTAGCTCTACTTAGCGCATTGAGGTGATCATCATTTGAGTTACACCATTACAAGTGATTTACCTAATTGATCCAATTGTCTTGCAACAAGAGGTGATCTTTCCTTAGAGATGCAAATACTTTTCCTAAAAGATGTGAATAATTGCACGACATAACATTCCATGCAAATATGTGATTCATAGACTTTTTCCTTCTATGCAGCTATAAGTTCTACAATGATCGTTACTTTTTCTTGCCTAAACTATAATGATTGACAATTTGGAGCTAACTTGTATAGACCCTATGTTGATTTACATCAAGAACAATGCCTATAAACCCTTCGTTTAATGCATTGAATTCAAGCTTTAATATGAAAATGCATCCTTTCCTAAATACAAACTTCGATAAAAGAACTCGATGCATGAGCGAATGCCATGAGACCATTAATGATTTAACTCGTCCTTTAGCACTTAACGGACCTAAAATGTCACCATCCCCGCATGCAATTTGCAAGTTCACAATTCCTTTCCATGCATTGCGATGATTTGGACACAACCATGAATTTAATTCATAAGTGCATCATGCGACATAATCTCTATCCTTCTTAGCACGATATCATCTTCTAAGTTATGCATTATACGTTCAAGATGATTGCAACTTGACCATGGAAGTGCAACAATTTCAAATGCACGACATGTAACTAAATCTCGTAAATCGGGCGATATATAACCGAAGCATTCCATCTTTCTTCTTCTAGAACAGCACTGGAGCTCCCCATGGCAAACTGTTGGGACGAATGTAGCCTTGGTCTAACAGTTGCTTGAGTTGCTCCTTGAGCTCAATCACTTCTGGGATGGACATCCCATATGGTCTCTTTGCGATTGGTGCAGCTCCTTGCGCTACCTTGATTTCGTGATCGACTTGCCTTTGAGGAGGAAGTTCTGTCAACTCTTCAGGGAATACGTCTGCGTATTCCTTTAACCATAAAGGTTCTTCCCTAGACTCCTGATTTTGATCCAACTTATTTAGCTTAATCAAATAGACAGGTAGCCCCTTTCTAACTCCTTTTATTATCGGAGATGCTTTGGCCAGTTGAATTTTTGGCTTTCCAGCCTCTCCTTGAGTTGTGACCAATTCCCCTTCAAAATTTTGAAAGGAAACTTGGCCCTTTCCACAGTAAATATGGGCATCATTAGGTTTAATCCAATCCATTCCGAGCAAACACTCGTGGACCCCTAGGTTCATAACCCTGAATCTGACCAAAGTCGACTTTCCACCCAATAGGAATTTCACCTTAGCAGTTTGCCTGGTACAAGTGACCTCACGACCATTTTCTAATTCCACAAGTAAGGTAGGTGCATCTTTTGTGGCTATTCCTAATCTTTTTGCATAGACTGGTGAAATGAAGGAATGCGTACTACCACAATCAATCAAAGTTTTGAATCTTTTACCTTGATAATCTGATGGTATTTGAATCACTGAGAACTGGTGATTCGGGCCTTTCTTGTGAAGAGCGGCATGAATTGTTGCCCTCTCAAAGTCAGCTTCCATGGTTGGCTCTTCATCATCACCAAGCTCCTTGCTGGCAACACTCGCCGTTCTCCCTCTGGCCCTGGCGGTGGCTCCTTGTCCATGGGCGGCTCCTTGAAATGGCCCTTGACGTTGACCTCCGCTAAGCTTGGGACACTGCCTTTTAAAGTGATCGAACTCATTGCAATGGAAGCAACGGACATTGCGGCCATTACCTTGTGTAAGAACGAAATTATTGATAGTGTTGGTCCTAGCTTTCTTCTTTTGTCCCTGATTTTGGCCCTGCGCTCTCTTGGCCTGAGATCTGTACACTCCCTTGTTCTAATCCTTGTAAGACCAAGTCTTGTTATTTCTTGGCCTAGTCTGCACCTCCTATATTATGGGTGCAGCTCAAATGAGTGCATCCTGAAGATCTGTCGGCCGCATTGATTCCAGGTGGGTGTTTATGGGTGGGTTTAATCCGGCACAAAACCTTGAGACCTGTTGTGTCATGTCCATTTGTGGCGCGTACTTCAAAAGAGAGACAAACCTTGAATAGTAATCATCAAGAGATAGTCCAAGCTGCTTTAGATCATAGAATTTGTTCATCTTCTGTGTGCAGTAGGTAGGTGGTAGATATCTTCCTCGCACAGCTCTTTTAAGCTTCTCCCAAGTAACTAACCCTTCCAAGATCCCTTGGTCTCTGCACCATTGCTTCCACCAAAGTCTTGCTTCGCCGCTAAGCTTCAATTTGGCGAGCATCGCTTGGTTAGTGGGTGCAGTACCTGCTGCTTCGAAATAATCCTCCATGGATTTGATCCAGATCTCGGCATCAGTTTGGACAGTCCTTCCCTTACCATCGAATTCTGGTGGCTTGATTTGTTTGAGAAGAAACTTCTTCTCTTGAATTACAATCGTACTTGGTGTAGGGGTCAAACTAGGAATCTGCACTTGAGGTTGTGCCTAGGCATTAAAATTCTTTATGTTAAAAACTTGCTAGACATTTCTCACATTACATTAACATGCCCAATTCAGCTTTTAGTCAAGTGACCTAATCACTTAACTCCGTACCAACACTTACAGCCAAGACAGTCATTGATTTAACAAAAAGTCTATTTCATTCATATGGGCATAGTCCTTTTTGAGTACAATTATTTTTGGGAAGTTGAACAAGCTGATTGGCACATCAGTTTGGAGAGAATACGATTGTGTTACATTTAGCTACGAGAACTGAGTAATAATATGGATTGGGGTCATGGATTTTCAAGAATCAATAGGTCATAGGAAGCTTAGGGTATCCCTTCCTTTAATACCCGTTCTTCTCATAACATCCCAACACCTTGATCCTGTCGGTAGGGATTACTCGAGTCACTTCCTTGTACACATACTTGTTCTACTTGACCTTTCGACCGCCGACATGTAGGGTTGCGTTTGCGTGAGCCTCAACAAAGATGAACAGCTTCATGATCTTTAGGTCCTCCATCCACTTGATTCTCTTCAAGTTGGTCTGAAGGTACGCAAGTCGATAAATTCCTAAATCACCCATCCATCTCCATTCCACGATCTTTAGGTGTCTAAAAGGGCTGAAATAGATTTTGAAGGCCCATAATGGGTTAACAGAGGTATTGATGCTTTTTGATGGATGACATCACTTTCAGTTGATGATACTCGTCATTTACTACAAGGATTTTGTTATATGCATGCTAGTACTTCCAAATATTTCATAGAGACTTCAAAGTGAGAGCTTGTGTATACATAGTTTATTGCTATCTAAACTGGGTATACAACAGGGCACCCATTGTCCATAGGGTTTTTCATATTGATTTATGGTCTTCAAAGACTCCCATTGAATGCTATTGATGCTCTATGGTTGATAGATGATTGCCAGAACCAAAGTACATGCTTTGGAGTGATTTTTGGGCAGCATATGTATGTTTTAATGCTGCTATAATAAATCTATTTGAAAGGAATGAATTGGATTTTGAATCTCATAATGGGTGAATAGAGGTATTGATGCTTTCTGATGGATGATAGCACTTTCGGGTAATGATACCCATCATTTACTATAGTGATTTTGTTATATGCATGGATTTATGAGGCGTATGTAATTGATTTTGGAGCAGAGATATTGATGTATGTCTGAGTATATTTGAGTCATAGTTTCAAAGTGTGTTATGGGCTAGCATCCCAATTGTGTCTTCATGCCTAGGGTTTAGGCATATTATATGGATGCACTGTGATTGCTTTGCTAAGCTACATGTGATACAAGATCTTTGGATTGTGCCTTGATTTTGTCTTTGGATTCATCTAATCTTTATCCTTTCTTTCATCCCGTTCCAGGACTCAAAATCTATGTACCCTTCTATCTTTTACCCTACGGTAGACCTTTAATCTTACATACTCTGACAACGCTATCCAGAGCAACCTCAAACCAAGCTGGACAAACCTATATTTGTGCAAGACAACCATCTTCTTATGCTGTGTTTTCAGCCCATGAGTCTTCTCTTACAGCCTGGCAATACAACAGCCTTCTAGGAAATAGGTTTAACACTCCCATCAAGTACCTTTTGTGTTGTGCTTTTGCACTAGGTAGTAGGCTTCTCACTGGACAGTACCTTAGTAGTCTTGGCAACACACTTTGCAAGTGGGCAGCCTATTTTTTTTAGGCAGACTCATTATCTTTATTGCTGCATTTCACATTGAGCTGGTCTTTCCAAACTTGGCCAGCACCTTAGTAGTTTGGGTGGCCTCTCTATCATGCCAGTATTAGGACAGATTTGCATTTATTGCAGGGACTTCATTTTCAAGCACTCCTAGTTCTTGACTAGTTGGCTACATTTATAGGTTGTTGAAGACTTGTTTTCATCTCCATTTACTACTCTATCTCTCTGACCAATGTTACATGTTCCTTTTAGCATCGGATACTCCCTGTCTACCTTGCCTAAGTTCGATGGACCCAGATTATTCCGAGGACACCTCTTATTGGTTGCTTTCACTCCAGTGGAAGCATCTTCTTTGCTTTCTTGTAAGTATTTATTGAAGGACATCTATGGCCGACATGTATGCTTTGGGGGATTGTTGCTTCAAGACAATTTAGACCAACCACCATCCTATCATTTTTTCTTGCTATAATCTTTGGGGGGCTTACAATCCCCGATTGGCATTGATGGCATCTCCTGAGCATGTGTCAATCCTACCCTCTCTACCCGCATCTGACAACCTGGATGAAGTGAACTTGTGAGAGTACACAACACAAAGGGGAAACTGATCACAGAGAGGAAAGGCAAACAAAGAGAGAATGCAAGAGAGAGAAGGAATAATGTGACTACAATGGCTAAAGGTACAAGGCTACAACAATCAGCCCCAACACGTAGTAGCAATGGGATGAGGTTCTCTAAAGTGGGAAGCTCCTCGCTATAAAAAGTGAGAAGACTAGTGTAGAACACATCCTATGTCGATGATGGAGATGTGAGAGAGGTGTCACAGCAAGGTCCTTCAAAGAAATATCCATACTAAGGGATGCAAGCTCTTCCCAAATCTCCTCCATCATGTGGATGTGATCCCACATTGTAGGGGAATTTGCAACCAAAAGTTGTTGTAGCTTCAAATAGAGAGATAATTGATGCCCAAATGTCTAGATGCGAAAGAGAGATGCCAATATCTTCCAAACCTCTATGGCGATGCAGATATATCTAACATGCATGAGCATAAAATCTACACAACTCAAAAAAAAGAGATCAGGCTCTAGCATTCAATCGATCCCATACGACTATTGAATCTGCAAGCCACACCATCATTGCAATTTATAGTAGGTTCAGATACTGAGAAAGAGAATGCAGATAATGTCAACGGTAAATAGATCATTGAAGATGCAAGAGAGACATTGATAGAAGTTACAAAGGATATCATTGTTTGGGATGTAAAGAAAGATAATCTAAGCAAATTAAGTGGATTAATGACGTGAATCTTTGATCTTGACATATTCCATAATATACAAGTTATTTAAAGTCAGAGTGATATCACACTAACACGGAATCTTGTCTTTCACACAAACCCAAAGCACATATAGGTAAAGTATCACTTTATCAGTGATGTACTTACAGCAAAGGCATTGAGCTTTTCAAGGTACATACAGATGATAATCATGTAGACCTTCTTACGAACTATCTTCCAATCGAGCGGTTTGCTGCTAGATGATGGGGGTTGGATAGTATATGTGTCTTTCAGCTTTATACATACATAGACTTAGTTGATTCTTTCCTTTACCTTCAAGCACGTTACCTTTAGGTGGGAAGTTGTTGGGAATAAAGGCTCGCTATTGAATTTTTCTACTGAGTTCAAGTGTGTGGGTGTGAATGCACCCTTCACTTGTTGTACTTTATATATATATTCAAAACATAAAAGTGGTACACTAGTCTTTGTACCGAACATCAAGGGACGTGCTCACTCTCTCACTCTACTGTTCTCAACTCTTTGCACCTTCACTCTCAACTCAAGAAATTCCTTCAACAACTACCCCCCAGCCTTTCTTGGTGTTGCCAACACCTCCACCTCTTGTCGCCATTTGATGGGATCTCAAATGGGCCGGCACTGACTATGGCACTAGCCGGACCTCATGCTCATAGCAGACAAACACACCCTCATGGCCTCGCGGGCCAGGAGCGTCTATCTTCTGCTAAAGGACAAACTGCCCTAAAGCCTAATCTATGCATTTATAGTTTTATAGTTTTGTAGTCCAACGTTTCCCTTTCTATAAACTCCTTAGAGGGAGAACCCATACACATTGGCCATAAATGCCACGATCATCACATACATGGGAGGCAACCTCTCGGTAGAAACACCGCGGCCCCACTGCAGCTCTCCTACATCGCAGGGATTAGCCCCTTGATGCGCTGCTCAACATATAGAACAAACGAACAAACTCCACTCGTTCATTTCAAATGTCTCCAGGAGATACCATGTTTCCTCACCAAATAATCCCACAAGAAACGAACGTCTATCCTACGCCTTAGGATGCCTTTTCACACTTAAGCGTGGGTCATTGTCATTGAGAACAAATGCTATGCATCCAGGTTTTTTATTCTGATACCATGATTGTCATGCACATGCAAAGTGAATGATCCTAAAGTGCTCAAAGATCATTTTAAAACAATAACATGGTGTACAATCAAGCTTTCCAATGCATTTACTAACCCGTTGCAGCGATGAAAGGATAGCACCGAGACGCCACTCGTGCTACTATCCTCTTAATTAACATACCATGAACTCTATGACATGATGTGTATCATGAAAATCAGCAACAATCAATACACAAATCACACCATTCAAACATCCCAATCCCCTACGTTTAGGTATTGCTTTCATTGCATAGGTGTAGAGGTTCATTTTGTCATGTTTTGATGTATAAAAAGCAATAAATCAAAAACTTTGACAAAGAGATAGGGAAAACTGAGGCTAAACCTCATGCTTTGCCACTACCTTACATCCACAAACAATCATTATATTTTTCCAAGATGTATTTCTATTTTTTTCCTTATTTTTTCTATTTTCTTAATTTATTTGGCAATAAAATATGCTATTTTCTGATTTTTCTTATTCCAATCACTTTAGCATACTAACATTCAATTTATCTTCCATATTCCTCCCATGGGAACACTTTTTACCCACCCGAAACAGAGAAACTACCATTTTGCCACTTAAAAACCGCATTTCGGGTTTACGAAAATTAAATAAAGCATGTAAATCATTGCAAAATCAAAATTTTCTGATAAATAGCAATTACTCATGATGGAAATAGCACCCACACAAATTTTCATCCAATAAGAACATAATTATCATCATAAACTATAAAAAATCCTTCATTTTCTTCATAAAAATGATCATGCCGTATTTTTACGTAACCCAAGACGCCTTGAATGACTACATAACCAGTAGACGGAGACTCCATTGCTCTCAATCCAATGTTGTACATCAGTCTTCAGCATCTCCATCAATCTCCATCACCACTTTCTTCATTCTCCTTTCCCAATTCCTCCTTCAAGATTGTACACAACAGCACATAGAGGGGAGAGAGAGGGAGGAGAGAGAAAGACTAGATTCTATTCTCTTCATCCAGGCAGCCATTCCTCGCGCGAAGACCGGTGATATCATCAGCCAAGAGGGAGAAGTTGAGGGGTATCATCTGTTCCATGGCTTACATTCAGCCTCCAATCATGATGAGAGAGGATCATGGCGAAAAATGCGCCGCCCTGCTACCGCCATGTCCTCACATTTTGCTCCAGGATTCTTCATCAAAAAATTTTTGGGGGGGGGGGGGGGGTTAAAGGTCCCAAAGGGCACCCCTTTGGTCCAACTTGTGGCCACCTTTTCAAATCTTGTCCAAGTTGTGGCCCCTTCCTCGTCTGGACTCCGATTTGAGCTCTGAAAAATCCTGCGCATCTGTCTCATCATCCCGCACTGACTGGTAGCTCCTGACATCCCATACCGCATTCAAAAAAATTATCAAAAATCCACAAGTTTCGCTCAGGCGCCTTTTAAAAGCCGTCTTTCACTTGGTGCTTAAAATCGTCCTAGCTGCAGCTGCCGCCTTCGATGTCGAATATTTTTCCCCTAAATTTTGGATTTTTTGGCAAATTTTAGGCACATCCCGGGCTCAAAAATCCGCTCTCACCATCCACTCCATCCTACATTTTTGGTGTTCCATATAATGTCTACCTACTTTTCATCACCAAAATCTGTCGAACTCCCAACTTGGACCTAATGGCAATTATTCACCTACTCTTGAAATCTTGTCAATTAAGATAGCCATATATAAAACTACTTATAACTTTTGATCCATAACTTGGATCATTGAGCTTTCTAAAGGAAAAATGTAGCTATTGTTCCAAACTACAACTTTCCTAAAGACATGAGGGAGAATTCTTAAAGATTATTCCTTAAAAAAACTCCATACAACTTGCAATACCATTTTCGTGCATGCAGTCCACTACAATTGTCAAGATTTCGAAGTATACATCTCTCATCTACTTTAACCATAACAAGCTTATCTATAACCTATATTTACATTACTTACAACTCTTGCTATAGCCGCCCCCTGCGTCGAATGGCATAACAAGTGGTTCTCAAAGAAACATGAAAAAATTGTGGACCAAATGGCATAGCCTTTGAACATGCAGCTCAGTTGATCCCCAATATCCTAAGGCAAATGACAAGATATAACATGCTCTTCACTATAGCATAGCACATGCTCTTGCTCTATAACTTGAAGCAAAATAAAAAAACTCTAATTGGGTTTGTTCACCATTATCAACCTCATTGTCAACCAATTTAACAATCCATTCACTATAAATGGTATAAATGGTTTTTATTCAAATGCTACCTGTTAGAGTGTAGTGAACGCAAAAGTGTCTGGATAAGACTAAAAGAAAATGAACATGAGAGAAAGGGAGACAAAAGAAATAGAAGAACGTAGAGATTTGTAGTCAATGAATGCTGAAATAAAGAGCGTAGATGTATAATGGCTGTAGACATATCTCCTCAAGCCAAATCTCTCCCACTAGCACCACCTAAAAAGCAAGTGTGTAGGAGCAAGCTACCAAGTAGGCTAAATAGGAGAAAAGAATGTAATAAAATAATGCAGTCAACCAGCAAGGCCAACCTGATTTGAAAATTGTTGACTACAGCATAAACAAATAAAATAATCACCAATCAATCCTCCACCTGCCACATGGTACCATCGCCTGCCTGACAAATTGCCCATACATTGTATCTATTGAAAATGCCCACTAACTAACAGAACTAATAAATAATGCCCTCTAAGAAGAGTACCTCTGAGAGAACTAACTGCACCAATGGTAACCTAAGAAATGCTAGTCTAGAGGATGAATAATCTCTAACACCCCCTCTGAGATCATGGATGCAGCATAAGGCTTACAAATCTAGAGTGTTTTTGTAGAAAAAGCGAGAGAAACACAAGAGTGTATGGTAAATACTGGGAGAAAAAAAATTAGAAATACAAAAGAAGATGAACAAAAAATGATGAACACTTATTCATGTTGAATGAATCATATTAATACAATTTAGCAAAGCTTAGAGATGATTACACTGCCCTAGTTGATCAGGTAGTAGCACCTAAAGGGCATCTACAATGTGTGAAGGGAGCAAAACACAATCCTCAATGGCTATATGAGTGAAGAAGATGATGAGTAGCAATCGCCATGTGTTCTAGAGGGTGGAAATCAATAGGGAAACCTACTATGATAGCAAATGTAGCTGCAATAGGGTATGCATAAGCAAAATGCAAATCTGTCTAGGCTATAAACCATGAACAAGAGCCACATACGAAGCTGAAAGGGAGCTAAACAAAAAAACCAAGATACTGACTATTGAGAGAATGGTTGCAACCAGTAGACTATTTGATGTCACCAGCATACAAAAGAAGGTTGCCAATCAATTGTTGGAGGTGGAGTGATAGTAGCCTAGGAGGCCAAATCTTCCCTAAAAATGTGGCCACATGTTCCCTATTTCCTACTAATACAATACTAGGTCACCAACATACAAAAGAAGGTTGCCAATCAGTTGGAGGTGGAGTGGTAGTAGCCTAGGAGGCCAAATCTTCCCTAAAAATGTGGCCACATGTTCCCTATTTCCTACTAATACAATACTAGGACACCTTAGCAGTAAGTGAATGAAATCAATAGACACATGGAATCAGTTATTACTATTATTTTAAAACCTTCAATCATTAAGCCCATAAATGCAACTAATCTAAGTTCCCAACAATAACAAATAAATAGGTCCACATCAACTACAATGGTTGGATCTAGAAACTAGGCAAACAATTGTTTAAAGTCAAAGAAGGGTTGGAGCTAACACAATGAGGAGCTGAGAGCTCTCACTCATATCTTCCATTATTATTAACACATAACTGAAATGACTGTTTACAACCTAAGGTCTCAAGGACCATTCACACCAAACAACTAAGTCCTAAGCACCAACTTATTTAATGCATGCATCATGTAGTATAGCTGGACAGCTCAAGTGTCGGGTACAGTCATACCAAATACAAAAAGATGAGCTTGAAGTCTAGCAACAACCAACCAAGATAGTTAATGTACTCTAGAGAGAAGAATCCAAGTAGAATGCATATTCCAGATCCAAACATTTCAATGTTTTGATTTCACCTGCTTTAACTCTATTTGCCGACCAACCTTGAGAATAACCCTTCAAATCAAATCTTGTGTGCTAGATAGAACAATTGCATTTTGATCTAACAAGAAGTCAGTGTCTCCTACTAGGGCTCACTTGATTATATCATGGAGAAAGTACCAAAATGGCAAAGAAAAAAACAAAAAGAGCAGAAAGGAAAAAGAGAAGAACATGAAGAGCAAAATGAAGACCAAAAAGAGAAAAAAGGGAAAGGGCTAGATGCTTTCTGTAACATGTCCTCTTCGTATCATCCAGGACACGTCTTAGCAGTCCATCGGAAGGGATGTCTAGAAAGCTCCACCCGACACTCCCATGGAATGTTACGGGATTTGCGATCTAGATCTTTCCGCGTCTGCCACGTAGCGGAAGTATCCTGGCCGTTCCCACTTAGGATCGACTGAAATTAGGGTTTTTCTAACTGGTCATTAACTAACAGCAACTATCGTCGGACCCAAGCGAACTACTTTACGCAGAAACGCCAGGTTCGAAGCGGATTCATGCTGCACTTGGTTCAAGGAGAATGGGAAACGAGAGGGATGCAAAGCTCAACCTCTCTGCCATAAGGCATAGTCCCATTCCGTTCCCCTAAAATAGCATAAATCGGTTAAGACATAACTCTAGGTCATCGCTGTTCTTTGAGAAAAGTTCCCGGCTAACCGGGACCACCCAACCGCAGGACGGACCTATGGCCCATCCTCCGCACTTTCCTCGATTTGTTTTAGTTATGTAATTACCTAACACATTAGTTTGACATGTAACAACTAGCTTCTTTAATTAATCCGTTAGACACTGGTTCCTTCACGTAATCTTATCACGTGACAGAAAAACAATATCAAACAAGTTCTTTATTAACATATCATCATTTTTATCTTTGAAATACAAGGAGTTCCGCCCGTAGGCTTGTCCATAATCTGCCCGAAGGCTATCCAGTAATCCACAGTGATCACTATTCCAAGCTTATGCTCGTAGACTAGTATGCGGGCCTCGAGATCCAATCCCGAGTCACGTTAGCCTCTTGTGCAGGACCCGGAAGGCGAGGGATTTACAGCCAGAGCCCCTTGTCACCCAAGCGTCCTCCTGCTCCAAGTAGAGCTCAATGAAGAGACCTCTCGCGGCGAGTTCGGTCCATGTTCCCGGCGCGGTCAACAACCCCCTTGGTTAGGGTTAGGCAGGCAGTCGGGGGTAACTGAAACTGCCTCTCCCTTCAGGCCTTCAACCTGAAGTATAGGTATTCATTTAATTTGTAATTCATAATTCAAACAGTGCTCAAAAATCTCTAGCAAGCAAAAACATTTCCATTAAATCGACCGTGTTGTTTGGCAAACTGCTAAGCAATTATTCTTTCCTTTTGAGTGTATCAGCACTCGTTCCCAAGGTGTCTTGTAACTTGGCGAGATCCTTTATAGTCTGGGTTAGGGCGTACCTTATTAACCCAACTTGGTCAACCCTAAAGTTCATTAGATACTTTAGTTTTCGGTTTATAAATTTCCTTATTTAGAAGGATATCCAAGAATACATCCATTTGCAAGATAACTTGAGTAAGTAACTACCATCCTTGTTGAGGTTATTTACCCTTTCGTCTTGTGAATCAGTCACAAGACTACATGACTTCGTACTTGTTGCGCAAGTCCTGCATTGAAATAATCCATTTAAGTTTCTTTAAGCTGACGTATGTCGAACCTAGGGTCTCTTTTTAAGAACCTCAGGGACAAACCCTAGTCCTTTATCGTTACCAATTTATTGACCCTACAATAAGGAAAGTAGTTAAGTGCTTAAGGTATAAACATTTCTTTGGTCTTTAAATCATTTCCGAGTCGTATTTTTCTCTTCAGCATGGTATTTTCTAAGTTTAGATTGGTTTAGTTATCTTTTGGAAGGTAATATTGATCACCTCGTCACGATTTATTATCCTTGTGATAATTGATTTTTCAATCGATGAATTCAATTTAACTTTCCTTTTTCCTTACAAACGAAATCATGCCAAATAATAATCTTTTCCTTGTTAAGAAATGCAGTTAACAATGATAACTTCCTAGTAATTTGAGTAACGAGAAAAAAAAAACCTTTCATGGATTTCATGATGAATCGTTGTTAAAGGAATAGGGTTAATGGTGCAAGATGCAGCTTTTATACCTTCAAGAATTTAACTCAAATATACTACTACAGTAAGTAGATAATCTTGTTCGTAATTCGTTATGAATGCATGATGCTATTCGAAGGAAATTACGTTCTATACATGATCATTTGTTCAATTAAACTGAACTCCTTCATTGTAAATAACTCGAAAAAAAAAAACTATCCTAAACAATGTATCTTTACATGATTTGACTTAAAACCCGATATAAAACCAAGAAGGAAAAACCTGGTTTTGGGGTGAGATATCCACATGTATACCGGGAGACGACCCTCCCGTAGCTACTCCTTGGACTTTCTTAGGCGGCATCGCAGTTCGATAGTGAAGGCAGCTTTTACTCTTTCTTCCGGATTTCCACCATCTCTCTTTCGAGGCAAGAAGTTGATCAAAAAGTTGACCACCGGAAGGGATAATAAAACTTCTAAAATCCTAGCTTCTTCGGAGAGAAAAAGGTTTGTAAGCTTAAGGGATAAAGGATCTATAGGATATAATCACAGTGGAAAGATTATGTGTGGCGTGGCTTCACAAACATCTATGAAAGCCCTTGGGATATCTTTGGCAATGGAATGGAAGGATTTGGGAGTTTTTCAAACCCAAAGGAAAAATTGAAAAATAACACACGGGTTTATAGTTGGGGAAAAAGGTGTGTACGGGGTATTGGAAAGGGCTTAGGAGTTTACGTCAAGATACTCTAGTAGGACGAGACTATTGGTTGACCTATTTGGTGGTAAAACTAGATTCCTATCCACATATGAGGGTAAAACACGGGGTCAAACACAAGACGGGACTTATGGTTTTAGGCACGGAGATTAAGGGTTTTCTCCTCCTAGAGTAAGGTGAATTTTAAGGGACTTGGCTTTAATGCACCCCGAAAAAGGGTTAATCGTACCCCGGAAAAGGCTTAAGTCTATCCTGGAAAAGGGGTTAATGCACCACGGGAAAGGGGGCTTGGGGGTTTAAAAACCCGGGGGAGGGGGAAATGAAAATTCAGAGGACGGGGATATGAGGGGTGAATGGGGGCTTGATTAGCCCCCTCTTAGGAAGCTTCTACAAAGAAGCTTCCTTTATCACATGGCAGGAGGGGGGGAAGATAATCTGGCGGGGGGAGGGGGGGAAACGAGAAGTCTGACGGTGGCGCTGTGGAGGGAAGCTGGAGGTAATGGGCGGCAGCGGGGCGGCTGGTGGCGGCAGCATTAGCCGGCAGAAATCGGGCAGGGTGGCGTATATGTTCTTCTCCTCTTCCTCCCTTTTCTTATCCGAGCGGCCCTCCCTCTTTAAATAGGGGAGGGGAGGGAATCCTCCCCCCCTTACCTATCAGCATGCATGGCGAGGGAGCCAAGCAAGCTCCAGCGACCCGAGGAGCTTGTTGGCTCGTCCATCCCCCCTCACACAACGCCAGCTTGATATGCCGCTGTGGGGCGGAAAAAAATTTCTTTTATATATTTAATATATTACATTCTCTTTCCCTTAGAAGAATCGAGATGTCCTCATCTCGAGATAAACTGGGGATATTGATGGTTGAGAGTGCCTTCATCTACCCAAGTGGCATCCTCTTCGGAATAATCTTTCCACTGGACGAGGCATTCTCTCAAGGTTCTAGATCTTAACTGTCTCTCCCTAACACCTAAGATCCTATCTCGCCTTAGTTCAAGGACTCCTTGACTAGGCATTACAATTTGTTGGTCATCAAGTACATGGTTAGGGTTGGGTACATTTTTTTTCAATAGGCTGATATGGAATACATTGTGAACCTTTAGGTTCTCAGGGAGTTGCAATCTATAAGCATTGGGTCCTAGGCATTTGAGGATTTTGTACGGCCCACAATACCTTGGACTTAGCTTCTTGCAATCTCCTAGGGATAGAGAACTCTTTTTAGGGCGTACGCGAATGAAGACCATGTCTCCTTCTTCGAAGACTCTTTCTTTATGCCTCAAATCTGCGTATGCCTTTTGTCTATCCTTGGCCGCTTGTATGTCTTGTCTTATTGACTTTATTTGGTCATCCATGTCTTCCAACATCTGCCTTGATGCTTCAACCCTTAGGGTTGGATCAGAAAAGTTTAGAGGACTTCGACAATCATGACCATACAATGCTTGGAAAGGAGTCATTTGAATACTCTGCTGGTAAGAAGCATTGTAGGCAAATTCAACCAATGGCAAGTATTGAATCCACCTTTTCGGCTCTCAACAACAGTATGCCCTAAGCATATCCTTGATGACTTGATTTACTCGCTCTGTTTGGCCATCCGTTTGGGGATGGTAGGCGATGCTAAAACAGATTTGAGTCCCAATAGCTTCAAAGATAGCTCTCCAGAAGTGTGATGTGAAGAGAGAATCTCGATCACTAATGATTCTTCTAGGTAACCCATGTAGCTTGAATATCTCCTTGATAAACAATCTTGCAATGTCGGAGGCTTTATAGTTTGTCTTTACTGGAATCAGGTGTGCAATCTTGGTAAGCATGTCAACCACAACCATAATAAAATTGTATCCTCCTTGGACTTGGGGTAAGCCCACAACAAAATCCATACTGATGAATTCCCATTTCATTTGGGGAATGTCAAGCGGTTGCAGTTTCCCTGGCATCATGACATGTTCGGCTTTGATACGTTGGCAAGACAAACACTCAGTGACATATTTGAGAATGTCACCTTTGAGCCTCTCCCAATGGTAGCTCTTCCTAACTGCATTAAGATTCTTAGCATAGCCAGGATGTCTTGCGAAAGGGGAATCATGAGCTTTCCATATTATCTTCTGCTTAAGTGACTGGCTTGCTGGTATACACAGCCTTGTTCTGTAGTAGACAAGTCCATTATCAATGGAAAATTCCTGATACTTAGCTTGCAACTTTTGATTCTTCTCCTTGGTAGATATTTCCTTTAGCATTGTTTGGTATGCCAAATCATGGCATGCTTCCTCTCTAGCTAGTTCAAGTATAGGGTTGTTTGGCATAGATACTTTTGTAGCCAGAGATCTGGCCGTTGATGGGTTCTGCAGATATAAGGAATTTAGGAATGCCTTGCGACTGAGTGCATCGGCAACTACATTCTCCTTCCCTGGTCGGTACTTGATTTCAAAATCATATTCCTCCAACACTTCAATCCACCGACGTGGCCTCATGTTGAGCTCGTTCTGGGTAAAAATCCATTTGAGACTCTTATGATCGGTTACTAGAGTAAACTTGTTACCCAACATGTAGTGTCTCCAAAGCTTTAGAGCATGGATGACAGCTAGTAATTCCAGATCATGCGTGGCATAATTCTTTTCATGACTCTTCAATTTCCTTGAAGAGTATGCTACTGGATGACCTTCTTGCATAAGTACATACCCCAAGGCAAGAATGCTAGCATCTGTTACTACCTCGAACTCTTTATTGAGGTCTGGAAGTTTTAGAATAGGTGCTGATACCAAACTTTGCTTCAATTTGTCGAAGCTATTCTGTTCGAGAGTTGACCATGTAATGGAAGTCTGCTTCTTTAGTAAATCCGTCAGAGGTGCTGCAATCAAAGCATAGTTTTTGATGAAGACCCTATACCATCCTGTCAATCCAAGAAAGCTGGTATTTCTCTGATAGATACTGGTGTTGGCCATTCAAGCACATCTCTGACCTTGGCTGGGTCTACTGATATTCCTTCTGATGATACTATGAATCGCAGATATTCAATCTGATGCTTGAAGAATGCACACTTCTTCATTTTTGCATACAGCTTATGTGACCTCATTGTCTCAAGGACAATATCCAAAGTTGGGATTCATGATCTTCTTCCTGTTTAGAATAGACTAAAGTGTCATCGAAGAAGACAAGCACGAAATCATCAAGATATGGCCTAAAAATGTCCTACATTAATCTATTGAAGGTAGCAAGTGCATTCGTAAGCCCGAATGACATAACCAGGAACTCAAAGTGCCCATATCTTGTATTGAAGGCCGTCTTCGGAATATCTTCTTCTTTGATCCTTATCTAATAGTAACCTGACTTGAGATCAATCTTGGAGAAGATCTTTGCACCCTGAAGACGATCAAGAAGCTCATCTATTCTAGGAATAGGATACTTTTTCTTGACTGTTGATTGATTCAACCCTCGGTAATCAATACATAGTCGAAGTGTCCCATCTTTCTTTTTCTGGAATAGTACTGGAACTCCCCACGGTGAATTGCTAGGCTGGATGTAGCCCTGATCTAATAGTTGCTTGAGTTGTTCCTTCAACTCTATTGCTTCTGGTATGGACATTCTATAAGGTCTCTTTGCAATTGGCGCAGCTCCAGGTACTAACCTAATCTCATGATCTACTTCTCTTTGAGGCGGAAGTTCAGTCAATTCTTCAGGGAATACGTCAGCGTATTCCTTTAGCCAAGAAGGTCCTTCATGAGACTCTTTCTTTTTATCTAACTTGTTGAGTTTGATCAGGTAAACAGGTAATCCTTTTCTGACTCCTTTTATGATCCGAGATACTTTGGCCAATTGGATTCTTGGCACTCCTGCCTCACCTTGAGTTGTGACAAATTCCCTTTCAAAGTTTCGAAAAGAAACTTGACCCTTCCCACAGTGAATGTGGGCGTCGTTGGGCTTAAGCCAATCCATCCCGAGTAGACACTCATGGATACCTAAATTCATGACTCTAAATTTGACTGAAGTCTTCTTCCCTCCCAGGAAGAATTCCACCTTAGCAGTTTTCCTGGTACAAGTTACCTCACGACCATTTGCCAATTCCACAAGCAGGGTAGGTGCTTCTATTGTGGCTATTCCTAATCTTTTTGCACATTCTGGTGAGATAAAGGAATGTGTATTGCCACAATCAATCAAGGTTTTGAAACTTTTACCTTGATAGTCCGACGATGTTTGAATCACCGAGAACTGGCGATTCGGCCCTTTCTTGTGTAAGGCGGCATGGACTGTCGCTCTTTCGAATTCTGCTTCCATGGTCGGATCTTCCTCTTCTTCTTCTTCGCATCTTTGCCTATTGGCAATGCAAGCGGTTCTTCCTCTTCCACGGGTGGCGGCTCCTTGACCGCGACCTGCTCCTTGGAAAGGCGTTTGGCGATGTCCTCTGCTGAGCTTGGGACATTGCCTCTTGAAGTGACCAGGTTTGTTGCAGTGGAAACAACGGAGGTTTTGGCCATTACTTTGAGTAGGAACAAAGTTGTTGACATTATTTGTCCTTGCTTTCTTTCTTTGTCCCTGATTATGACCTTGAACTCTCTTCATTTGAGGTCTGAATGCACCTCTGTTCGAGTCATTATAAGACCAAGTTTTGTTACCCCTTGGTCTAGCTTGCACCTCCTGAATTATAGGCACTGCTTGAATGAGTGCATCCTGAAGATCTGATGGACGCATACATTCGAGATGGGTATTTACTGGTGGATTTAAGCCTGCACAAAATTTGGACACCTGCTGCGCCATGTCCATTTGTGGCGCATACTTTAAAAGTGAGACGAATTTAGAGTAGTATGCGTCAAGAGTGAGTCCTAGCTGTTTTAGCTCATAGAACTCATTCATTTTCTGCGTGCGATATGCAAGTGGTAAGTATCTTCCCTGCACGGCTTTCTTCAGCTTCTCCTAGGTAACGGATCCCTCTGAAATCCCTTGACCCCTGCACCATTGCCTCCACCAAAGTCTGGCTTCGCCAGTGAGCTTTAACTTGGCGAGCATAGCCTGATTGGTAGGTGCAGTACGGGCTGCTTCGAAGTAATCCTCCATGGATTCAATCCAGCTTTCAGCATCAACCTAGATGAATCTGCCTCTCCTGTCAAACTCGGGTGGCTTTATCTGCTTGAGGAGGAACTTCTTCTCCTGGATCACAGCAGTACTTGATGTAGGAGGCGAATTTGGAACCTGTACCTGGGGTTGTGTCTGAATAAAGGTTTTCTTAACGTTATTATATGATAATTGACGTTAGCTTATCTTTCATTTTTAGTTCAGCTATCTTGTAAACAATGTAGCTACTTAACTTTTTAACAACTCTTATGCACAGCCAGATATCGATAAAAAGAAGTCTTTATTTGTATTTACATGGGCATAGCCCTTTTGGATACAACGTTCCGTGTGATGATAAGTCAGTTGTTACATTTAGTTTGGGGAGAACAATGTTGTATTGCATTTATCTACAGGAACTGAGTAATAGTAGGGTTTTGGGTCATGGATCTTTAGGAATCGATAAGTCATTGGAAGTTCAGGATACCCTTTCCGTTGGAATCCATACTTCTCATGGCGGCCCAACACTTTAATCCTGTCGGCTGGGATTACACGGGTTACTTCCTCATATACATATGAGTTCATCTCAACCCTCCGACCTCGGATATGTAAAGTTGAATTTACGTGAGCTTCCACAAAAATGAACAGCTTCACGACCTTCAAGTTTTCCAACCATTTGATCCTCTTTAGGTTGGTTTGTAGCTAAGCAAACCGGTGGGCGGCTATATAGTAGATTCTTGAAGACCCCGTCCATCTTCGTTCTATGTATAAAGGTGATGGATTATAAATCTACTCGAGGATGTTCATCATCCCAATTCTTTTTCTATAAAGTAGAGAATGCATTGCAGTCATAAACATGACCTGAAATACAAAAAACTTGTTCCACGCTTCATAATTCTGCAAGACAGCATTGAAGGTAAGAAAATGTTTTGGACAGCAATAATTTCTTTTCTTCTTTTAATTGAGATTTTATAAAAGCACTTCCGTTATTGGTCGGCTCTGATACCAACTGTAACATGTCCTCTTCGTATCATCCAAGACACGTCTTAGCAGTCCATCAGAAGGGATGTCTAGAAAGCTCCACCCGGCACTCCCATGAAATGTTACGGGATTTGCAATCTAGGTCTTTCCGCATCTGCCACGTGCGGAAGTATCCTGGCCCTTCCCACTTAGGATCGACCGGAATTAGGGTTTTCCTGACTGGTCATTAACTAACAGCAATTAGCATCGGACCCAAGCGAACTACTTTACGCAGAAATGCCAGGTTCGAAGCGGATTCATGCTGCACTTGGTTCAAGGAGAATGGGAAACGAGAGGGATGCAAAGCTCAACCTCTTTGCCATAAGGCATAGTCCCATTCCGTTCCCCTAAAACATCGTAAATCGGTTAAGACATAACTTTAGGTCATCGCTTTCATTATTCGTTTTCTTTGACGATCATCCCGCTGTTCTTTGAGAAAAGTTCCCGGCTAACCGGGACCACCCAACCGCAGGACGGACCTATGGCCCATCCTCCACACTTTCCTCGATTTGTTTTAGCTATGTAATTACCTAACACATTAGTTTGACATGTAACAACCAGCTTCTTTAATTAATCCGTTAAACACTGGTTCCTTCACGTAATTTTATCATGTGACATAGAAAAACAATTTCAAACAAGTTCTTTATTAACATATCATCATTTTTATCTTTGAAATACAAGGAGTTCCACCCGTAGGCTTGCCCATAATCTACCCGAAGGCTATCCAGTAATCCACAGTGATCACTATTCCAAGCTTCTGCCCGTAGACTAGTATGCGGGCCTCGAGATCCAATCCCAAGTCACGTTAGCCTCTTGTGCAGGACCCGAAAGGCGAGGGATTTACAGCCAGAGCCCCCTCGGCACACAAGCGTCCTCTTGCTCCAAGTAGAGCTCAACGGAGAGACCTCTCGCGGCGGGTTCGGTCCACGTTCCCGTCGTGGTCAACAACCCCCTTGGTTAGGGTTAGGCAGGCAGTCGGGGGTAACTGAAACTGCCTCTCCCTTCAGGCCTTCAACCTGAAGTATAGGTATTCATTTAATTTGTAATTCATAATTCAAACAGTGCTCAAAAATCTCTAGCAAGCACAAACATTTCCATTAAATTGACCGTGTTGTTTGGCAAATTGCTAAGGAATTATTCTTTCCTTTTGAGTGTATCAGCACTTGTTCCCAAGGTGTCTTGTAACTTGGCGAGATCCTTTATAGTCCAGGTTAGGGCGTACCTTATTAACCCAACTTGGTCAACCCTAAAGTTCATTAGATACTTTAGTTTCCGGTTTATAACTTTCCTTATTTAGAAGGATATCCAAGAATACATCCATTTGCAAGATAACTTGAGTAAGTATCTGCCATCCTTGTTGAGGTTATTTACCCTTTCGTCTTGTGAATCAGTCACAAGGCTACATGACTTCGTACTTGCTGTGCAAGTCCTGCGTTGAAATAATCCGTTTAAGTTTCTTTAAGCTGACGTATGTCGAACCTAGGGTCTCTTTTTAAGAACCTCAGGGACAAACCCTAGTTCTTTATCGTTACCAATTTATTGACCCTACAATAAGGAAAGTAGTTAAGTCCTTAAGGTAGAATATCAAGCTCCCGTTACTCTTCAGTCAGTATATCTTTATGTATGTGACCAACATTAGCTGGATACAACTGTACACATGTGTGACATTCAATAAGTCAGTGTAGTCAGTGACTTAACCACACTTAGTCTTGGTTAGTCATACCTATGTGTGTAAGTTTCTTTCAGTTAGTATGATGGAAGAATAACAACAACAAGCTGAGGCTCATCTTCCGCTCCACTCTATCTCTCCCTCTCTAACATGGTATTGGAGTGGAAGATCAAGACATCAAGACATTAGATCCGAAGAAAACATCATCAAAGGAGACTGTGCCTACATCCCGTTTTTTTTGTAGAAGCTATATCTTGCTACAAAAATGGTTTTGGAGAAATGGCTTGCTATTCTTGACTGTTTCGACATGATCTACAACTTTGTAGATAATTTCTTTTCCAAACTCCTCACAGATTTTGAGATATTCAGCACAGACGTGTGCAAACTACTGGCTCTCTACTACAGTAAACAATAGGTGATTCCAGGGCATTGGTGGCTTTCATCGTAACAATGTATATGCCCTTATTATCATGCATTTGAGCATGATATTGGAGTGTTAAATGCTCAGTTTTGGAGCTTATTTGTAGGCTGGAAACAGTGAACTGGTTGCTATCCTGAATTTGGAAACAATATACCTACAGGGTTGAAGTATCTATGATGCTTATTTGCTAGTGATAGATGCTTGGATCATACCATTTGAGTGGTAGATGATTTTTGGGATATTGTGAGAACTAAAAGTCCAAATTTCGGACTAATTCGTTGCTGGTTACACTAGGGTATTGACTAGTTATTGTCTGCAGGAAGAATACCTATCATCTTCACTTGACATACATGCAATATATTTTGATCGGTCAACTCCTGCATAGAGTGGCGACTGAATGAGATGTTTTGGGGCTGTTTTGAGGTCTCAATACTCTTTTTTTAACAAAGAAAATACTATTGGTTATAGCAGTGGGCTAGGTGTATTTGGTACTACTACTTGCATACAATACAAACATTGATACTTGTCTGGACATAGTTTGTTGCTGGAATGTTTTGCCATTACCATACAATATTTTGAATTGATTTGAGCTTGGTTTATGCTCAATTGACTGTGTTTTTCCATTGTCAGAATACAATTTATAGTGAGCAAGTGTCACGAAAACTGTCGTAAATTGTTGGAAACTGTCGTGAATAGCAAGAAACTAGTCATGAATTGTAGGAAAAGGAGCCAAATACTTACAGGTTGTATACATCACTGAATATCTAAGCTACAACTATGGAAAATGCTCAAGGAACTGAAAATATCACTCAAATTGTGGGAGAAAAGCTAGAGTTTCGTATGAAGAATTTTTGGTTGGCAGAGGTTATTGGGATTTATGTATATGTGATGAGGCTGAACGTGAAATGCATGAAAGGAATCTGACAAATGATCAGAAAAGGGCTCATAAGCTATGGACAGAGAGAGCATGCAAGGTGTTACATTGGTTTTCCTTATGTATATCAGATGTTATGGTTATACAAATTACTAGATGTAGTTCCCCAAAGGATGCATGGGACATACTCATGAAGAATTGTGGAAATGTAACACATGCAAGAAAGATTCAGCTAAAGCAACAGTTCAATAACATGTTTAAGAATGGGAGAAGCATTCAAGCCTACACTACAGAGATCAAGAACATAGCAGATCAGCTTGCCACCAGTGGATCTTCATTTTTTGAGGATGATATGATTGCAGTGACATTGAATGGACTTGGCAAAGAGTATAAAGCATTGGATACGTCTATCTTTGTTAGAGCTGAATTTGTTGAGATTGGGATGAGCTGATCGCTTTGTTGCTGCATGAGAAAGTTAAGATTGGGTTGAATACAAGTTCTAGTACGTCTCAAAGCAAAGACAATATTCTTTACGCTAGCTAGAGTGATAGAGGCAGCAGAGGCCGTGGCGCTTTTTGAGGTCGAGGAGACACTTGAAACACTTATGGATAGCATCAATAGAATGCCTCGCATGGCACAAATACATAGGGCCATGTGGATTTGGCGGCTTTAGAGCCAGGGGGAGATCACTCCATGGTAGAGGTGGTGGATGTGGTTCATGGGAGGCAAATGATCAGTTAAACAGAGATAAGGACTACCATTAATGCGGAAAATATGGACACATTGCAAAGGATTGTTACAAGAAGTAGAGAGATATGAAGGCAAAGGGCAAACAACATGGGCACTGTGCATCTTCTAGTGGTGCTCATGATGAGCAAGTTGACAGATTGTTTTCCATGCAGCATGTGTCTAAGAATGCATCTAGGTAGAACAGAGATGAGAGATGGTACATGGATTCAGGGGCTTCAAATCATGACACCCCATGGAGAATGGTTTGATGATATGGTTGCAGGTTCACATGGTTATGTATGTACCGGGGATGACACACAAGAACTATTCCGTTGTTGATGCCTGATGGCAAGAAAAAGAGCCTGCATGATGTACTACATGTACCTACAATAATCAAGAATCTTTTATCAGTTGGACAGATGGAAAAACAGAATCTGCCGTGAGATTTAATAGAGATGGGATGCTTTGTTGAAGAATATGGTAATGGTTGCAAATTGATTGCTAGAGGCCGAAGAGATGGCAGAATGTTTACTCTTGATGCATCAATTCCATAATTAAAAGCAGCCATGTTTGCACATGATGATGGTGCTATATGAGATGTTGAGATATGGCATAAGCGGATTGGCCATGTGAATGTACAAAAGCTGAAATCTATGCAGCAGAAGGAGATTGTGCTTGGATTGCCTTAGTTCAAGTATCATGACTTTGGACATGTATGTGATGCATGTCAATTTGGAAAGCAAGCATGGTTTCCATTTATGAGACATGTATGGAATAGCTCACAACCCTTACAGTTGGTACATTCAAATGTATGGGGTCCATCTCATAATGCTTCGTTTGGTGGTGCTCATTACTATGTATCCTTCATTGAAGATTTCAGCAAAATATACTTGGCTTTACATATAAAGCATAAAGATGATGTGTTTGATGCATTCAAGGACTTCAAGAAGCATGTTGAAAATGAGTTGAGTTGTAAAATTTCATGTCTTAGATTAGATGGAGGTGGAGAATATGTCTCTAATTACTTTGACAGGTACCTTGCTAAACATGGGATTAGAAGATACTTAACTTGCAGCTATAAATCACAGCAAAATGGTGTAGAAGAAAGGAAAAATAGGGTATTGATGGAATCGGAAAGAGCTATTATGAATGAGAAGATTTTTCCAAATAGTTATTGGGCTGCAACACTAGTGACTACTATCTATGTGTTGAATAGAACTTCTACAGCAGGGATTCATGATGTAACTCCATATGAGAGATTGTATGGTTATAAGCCTGACATGTCACACTTGAAGGTATTTGGTAGCATTGCATATGTGCATGTTCCTGATGAAAAGAGGAAGAAATTGGATCCTAAAGCTGTCAAGAGTGTGTTCCTTGGTTATGCACAAGACCGAAAAGCTTACAAGTGTTATGTACCGTCTACACATGAGACATTGATTAGCAGAGATGTTGTTTTTTATGAGCTAGCATCATGGTATGGCAATCTTGTTGCAATGGCTACTGATGGATCAACCAGCACTAGTAATGCTAAAAATACACCTACAGTGAGTACATCTATGAGTGGTCCTATAGGTGATGGGTCACCTACAGTAAGTCCTTGGTCAAGACAATTGCGGAATTGTACTCCTATGTCCACTGACATGGATATGTCAGTAAGGGGGAGATTGGATAAGGGAAAATAAAATATGCTCGAGGATGTGATAGGTCCACTTATAGCAGGTTATGAGTCATCTAACAGCGAGACAGTTTGGATAGTGAGTTGGGCATTCCATCTATTATGATGCCTAGAGCAAGGCAGATTCGTTATGTACCGCCTCATGAGAGGCAAGCTCAGAGTGAGCCACAATTACAGAGATCTAAGAGAGTTAGAAAACTAGGAAGGCAGAGTCGTTATGTACCGCCTCATGAGAGGCAAGCGCAGAGTGAGCCACAGTTACAGACATCTGAGAGAGTCAGAAAACTAGTTGACATGTTTACATACACACTAGTTATTTAGCCCGCCATTATGCATATATGGCTAGTGTGATAGATTACAAAGAACCTACAAAGTTTGATGATGTAGTTTACGAATGTTAACTCATGTGCTGCCATGGATGAGTATTATGCAGCCCTGGCTAAAAATGAGGCATGGGAATTGGTTGAGTTGTCTCAAGGCAAAGTCCCCATTAGCTAAAAATGGGTGTACAAGGTTAAATGCAAGTCAGATGGTTCATTAGAATGCTATAAGGCCAGGCTAGTTGCAAAAGGGTATGCACAACAATATGGCCTTGACTATGAGGAGACTTTCAGTCCGGTGGCTAAAATGGCAATAGTCAGAATTGTCCTTGCTTTGGCAAGATGCAAAAGGCTCGAAATTATAGCAAATGGATGTCAAGAATGCTTTCTTGAATAGTGATTTAGTTGAGAAAGTCTATATGGAGCAGCCTGAAGGCTATGTTCACCCGGACTTTCCTACACATGTATGTAAGTTGAAAAAGACTTTATATGAATTGAAACAAGCACCTAGATCATGGAATGCTCAGATTAACAAATATTTACAGCAACATGGATTTAGATTGGGTGATGCAGATAACAGTCTATTCACAAAGAAGATAGATCATGGGTATGTGTTTCCAATGGTTTATATAGATGATCTTATCATCACTGGAGATGATGAAGAGGACATTGTTGAAATTAAATCATGTTTACAGGCTAAATTTAGAGTCAAAGACCTTAGTGAACTAAAGTATTTTTTTGGGATTGAGGTAGTCTCTATGCCTCAAGGTATATGGCTGCTACAAAAGCAATATGCTCATGATATGTTACAGAAGTATGGTATGGCTAAATGCAAGCCTATGGAGACACCTCTTGATCAAAATGTCAAGCTACAGATTGATGTTGGGAATGCCATAGAGAATGTGACGATGTATCGACAGATGGTGGGCAGCTTGATATGATTGACTATTACCCGTCTCGACTTATGTTATGCAGTGGGGCTGATTAGTCAGTACATGCAAAAGCCTCGCAAACCACATTTAGATGCAGTCAAGAGGATCATGAGATATGTAAAGAATACTACAAATTATGGGATATTTTATTGAGAGCAGAATTTTGGTGCCGGGAAATGCTTAAAAATAGCTAAAAATTATGAATATCAAGAGAAAAATATTCAACGTCAAAGGCGGCGGCTCGATCTAGGACGATTTTAAGCGCCAAAGTGCTTTAAAGGCGCCCAAGCGACACTTGTTGATTTTTCATAATTTTTTAGACAGTCGTGCGGGTTGACAAGAGTTACCGGCCAATGCGAGATGCTGAGCTAGACGCCCAGGATTTTTCAGAGCTCAATTCCGAGTCCGGACGGGGAAATGGCCAAGAATTGGTCAAGATTTGAAAGGGTGGCCACAACATGGACCAAAGAGGGGGTGCCCTTTGGGGGAATTTTAACCCCCCAACCAAAAAGCATGCAATATGAAGAATCGTGGGCATGAGAGAGATGAAAAAACGTGGCCAACAGAGGGCGCCGAAAAATGCGCCATGGATGGAGAGAGGGCATCATGGCTGTTACAAACACCCTACCTAATGGATTATGGGGCTTCATTCCCTTCTATCTGTGGACTCTATCGCCTGTCTTCGCTCCTCCATTGGTGGCCTGAATGCTGAGTTAGAAATCTAGTCTTTCTCTCTCCTCCCTCTCTCTCCTCTAAGAGGGAGTTCATGTGGGAAGAAGAAGGAAGAAGAAACAATGGTGGAGGCTTGTCCGCCATGGATCGGATTGCTTCCCGGGCTGGAAATGGTGATTTGTGATCATGCTGAACATGAAGTGCTGCTGATTTTCAGATTTGCAGCCATGGACATGAAACCCGAAACACGCAAATAAGCGGTAATTCAATTTTTTAAAAGGAAATTTGAGATTTCATGGCTTTTGATTGATAAAATGTTGTTCATGTGGGCTAAAAATTGTTTATGTTGCTGTTTTCCATGAGTACTTGTTGATCATAATCAGAAAATCAGAAAAATATGCATCTTGTGGCTCAAAATAACACACTAAAACACGTAAAATATGAAAAATCAAGGGAAAATGATGTTTTTGGGTATAAAAATGGAAAAATGAATAGGAATACCAACTAAATTTTCATTTTTGCTACAAGAAGAAACTAAGGGCCATAGCCCATAATCTATTTTGAATTTTTAGTAATTAAATAATGCAAAAAATAAGGGAAAATACAAGGAAAAAAGAGAAAAATCACTAAAAATAGGGGAAAATTGCATTTTGGGTGCGAAAAATTAATGAAAATTAAGAACAATGTTTGTGAATATTTTTGGGGACTGAAGCATGAGGATTTGCCTCAATTCAACCCCACCTTCTTGTTCTAGTGTGTTTTTCCCGCTTTTTACACATAAAATGATGGCAAAATGCCCTATAAATCCATACCACAATGCAACATTTGATCGATAGGAGGGTAGAGTGGTTAGAATGTGTCTAAATGTGAAGTAAAATGATGAAAAGATTGTTGTTTTGTGTGCATGCCATATAGGTCGGTGAATAATTATAAAATAAGAGCCTAGTAGTACGAGGGTTTCCTCGGTGCTAGGTTCGTG
Source organism: Lygodium microphyllum (assembly GCF_053477565.2). Lineage (NCBI taxonomy): Eukaryota > Viridiplantae > Streptophyta > Polypodiopsida > Schizaeales > Lygodiaceae > Lygodium > Lygodium microphyllum. The sequence continues at coordinate 63,785,942 of NC_141138.1, forward strand.
CAACGCCGCATAAGAACGGTAGTTGAAAATCATTGAAAGGATGTTTTCCATATGTGCAAAATATTGATTTCATAATTGTTTGAGCACTTAGCATCCACAATATGCATAAATCATGGAAATATTTAAAGGTATCAGAAATCCTGGATGCACAGCAATTGCTTTCATTAGGACCTTGACCCACGTTGAGTGAGAGACAGGACACCCTAAGCCATAGGCTAGTCATGGGGTCTAGGGAAAAAGAGAAGTAAGGACAATGGTACATTCCTGTATACGATTAAGTGGTACCTTGAGTGGATTTTGTGCGAAATGTTTATATGTTAAGCGACGCATCGAGGGGCCAATCCCCAAGGTGTAGGAGAGTCGCAGAGGGGTGGCGGCACTCAGCCGTTGGAGGACCCCCTATGTTTGTGCTTCGTGCCATTAGGCAATGTGTAAGGGACTCCCTCTGAGGAGTAGTGGGTGAGAGAAGAGTGGACTACAAACGACGTAATACAAACGCAAGATATTTAGGAAGGCAATGTATGTGTCATCACTCGCTCCTGGCCGCGAGGCCGTGGGGTTGTTGAGCGCATGTGATAGAGGTCCGGCTAGTGCACGAGCCAATGCCGGCCGGTTCTAGGTTCTATCATTTATGCATATGGAAAATCCCTTGACTTGACAAGGTTTACTGATGCTAATTGGGCTAGTTGTGCCTATGACAGGAGGTCAACCAGTGGTTATGCATTTGGATTGGGCAGTAATATGATCAGTTGGCAAAGTAAGAAACAACCTACTATTGCATTGTCTAGTACAGAAGTTGAGTACATAGGAGCTGCTTTAGTGGCTTGTGAAGCAGTTTGGTTGATGAAACTATTGAAAGACTTGGGAATGCATCTAGAAAGCAGAGTGAGATTGCATTGTGATAACCTCAACAATGTTATGTTGGCTAGCAATCCTATCTACCATGCTAGGTCCAAACATATTGAGGTTCACTATCATTTCATCAAAGAAATGGTTCTTACAGGGCAGATTGACTTGATTCATGTGAAGAGACTGAAGACTAGGTAGTAGACATATTTACCAAGTCTCTTGGTAAAGAAAAGTTCATATACTTCAGACAGCTACTTGGAGTTTATTAGATGGTTTGAGCTTGAGAGGGAGAGTTAGAATATCAAGCTCCTCTTACTCTTCAGTTAGTCTATCTTTATGTGTGTGACTGACATTAGCTAGATACAGCTATACATGTGTGTGACATTCAATAAGTCGGTGTAGTCAGTGACTTAACCACATTTAGTCTTGGTTAGTCATATCTATGTGTGTAAGTCTCTTTCAGTTAGTATGATGGAAGAATAATGGAAGAAGAACAACAATGAGCTGAGGCTCATCTTTTGCTCCACTCTGTCTCTCTCCCTCTCTTCCAACATACTAGAGGCCACTTTCGCAGTAGATATTACAATTAAAAAAATTCTAACAAGACATACTATGGTGGCCTACATGGAGATGTCTACAGATTTGTCCAAAAGTATGATGCTGGCTCATGGATTGTGAACCTCTACCCCAAGATCCATTGTCCCTTCACCCAATCTTACCACTATAACCCTTTCAAAAATGGGGATGGCCCTATCAAACCTATGGTATTCTACACAAAAAAAAAGTATATTTTGATAGTAACAGGTTAGTGTACCAAGTGGGTTGAAGCATGGACACTTCCCAATAACTCAACACAAGTAGTGGCAAAGTACCTCTTGAAAGACATCTTTACATGCTATAGTTGTCTAGCAGAATTGGTCTCAGTGTGATTGAGGGAGTGATTTTGTAAATAAGGTCATCAAGTATATGATGTCTTCCTTCATGATAATTCACAAGAAATCTTCTTTGTATTATTTGCAGCCCCATGGGAGAGTACCCCAATGCATCTTGAGGTCTAGTCCATACTGCTATAGTTGCATGATGGATTGCATGCCCAAGTGAGAAAACATGACTATGAGCTTACTGTTTAGTGTGTGAAGGAGCATCTTCACCTCCCCATGGATGGTGTAGTAGAGGCTGCTAAAGTACTTCCAATCAAATCTAAGAGAGGCCATTTTTGGCCATGTGTACAAAAATAAATATCACCTCAATGCCATTTTCGACTGACACAAGTCAAAGTAGTAGGTATTAAAATTTTTTATTAAGGCTTTGTATATGCCTCATATGCAAGCCAAGGTCTTCATCATCTTGCACAGGGTGGCCTCCATGTTTTTCTTACTAGACACCCTGGTCATTACTAGAGGAAGCTATACTTTAAGTCCTATATTGCTTTGCTAAAGTAGTTTTCCTAAAATCATAACCACCTGAGAGAAGAATAATTGCAAGCCACTAGCTAGTTAACAGTCAGTACACTAGTCTTGCAACTACCATCCAAGCAGTCCCCAGATCCAACCTCCCTAAACAAGATCCCTTTTCCATGGAAATCATCTTTTTGGTAGATTTTTACCTTGACATTGGCTAGCACTACTTGAACTATTGGGTAGGAGGCCTTCATTGATACAAGTTGCTTCAATAGCACAAGTTCAAACCTTGCTGAAAAAAATGGAATAGGTGTAGTAGGACAATGAGGACCTATATGGCCAAGTTCAATAGAAACAAGGAGAGCTTCAAGAGAAACAACCATCCATTTCACCAATCTCACTTAGACTTGGCCAAATACATCCAAGACCAAATTGAGTGAGTGGCAACAAATTCTGCATTCTAGTATGAGAGATGTCAAGAATCGCGTGATGGGGGGATGTGCTTGAGCTGCTACACCAAACACACACTGTATACAAAAGAGGAAGCTCACTCAAGAACACAATAAGAGAGATGGAGGCGAAAACATTTTCTTGCTAATTTTTCTTCTTCTTCCACACACTATACAATGTACACAAAGTGTAGATATGATACAACATAAAGAAAAGTGGCCTTCTAAGTCAAATTGTGCATAACTGACTACACTAATCGACTGTGGTATATCTTTGCTAGCTGTGGGTAGGTGTAGCAAACTAAATATAATAAGTGATAAGTCAGTGGCCATATGAGTATCATAATGACCACCAACGTGCTAAGTGTAGATGTGCGGACTCATCTAGCCAAGCGGTCCATCATCAATGTCCGGACGTGTTGAGCTTGCCATCTCAACACTCCCCCTCAAGCTCAATTCTATCTCTGCAACTCCCAGTAAGCTTCGAAACTTTTGAAGCTTCTCTGTATCCAATGCCTTTGTGAAAATGCCAGCTATCTGATCTTGTGTGCTGACATATACCAAGTCAATCTCTCCTGTAAGTACCTTCTCTCTCACAAAGTGGTAGTGCACCTCAATGATTTTTGTCCTAGCATGGAACACTAGATTCCTAGCTAGCTGTATGCTCCTCATGTTGTCATAATGAATGACAATTGGACCATCTCCTTGCATGTCCAAATCACCTAATAACTTTTGCAGCCATACCACCTCACACACTGCCATAGTAGCACCTCTATACTTAGCCTCTGTACTCGATAAAGAAACTGTAGGTTGCTTTTTGCTACTCCATGTAACTACTGCACTACCAAGGGAAAACATGAACCCACTCGTAGATCTTCCGTCTGACATGCTACCAGCCCAATCTACATCTGTGTATCCAAAGACTTGTACATCCTTACCTGCCTCATAAAAAAGTCCATAATGTAAAGTGGACTTCACATACCTCAATATACATCTAACTGCATCCAAATGAGGCTTTCTAGGCATCTGTATAAACTGAATGACAAGGCCAATTGCATAGCTCAAGTCTGGCCTTGCGATAGTCATGTAAATCAAACTTGTCACTATCCTCCTGAACATAGTAGGGTCTTTTATCTCATCCCCAACGTCAGCACTCAACTTCACATTTTGCTCCAATGGTACTGAAAGAGGCTTACATGCTGCCATACCATACTTGGATAACATATCCAAGCCATACTATCTTTGGGACAGCCATATACCATCATCACATCTGATCACCTCAATAGCAAGAAAGTATCTCAGCTCACCCAAACCTTTCATCTCAAACTTCTTCTTCAAGAAGTCCTTAACTTCAGCAATCCCATTGTCACTATTACCTTAATAATCAAGCCATCCACATAGATGACTATGATGACCAAACCTACATCTCCCTTTCTCACATAAAGTGACTGATCAGCATCAGAAATACAAAATTCAATATTGACAAGATACTCTCTAATCTTGTCAGACCATGCTCTAGGTTCTTGCTTCAGCCCATAGAGCACCTTCTTTAACCTGCATACATATGTGGGATACTCTAAATCCTCATAACCTGCTGGCTGCTCCATATACACTTCTAACACAATATTAGTGAGTTTGGGAGTCTTCCAATTCCCATTTTTTGAATACTAAAAAGGCGGCACCCAGATAACATGCCCATAAGTTTCTCAAAATCATATGATGTGACCTATCATTGGAAAGCATTTTAAAAATGGAATCTATTGAGCTATGGAGCACTTGATTTGGATTTATAGTGTTCAAGTTATGACAAATCCAAAGATTTGACCATGTGTCCTAAACTTATGGGAAATTCCCATATTCCCCAATATGGTGTTTTCTTCTTACAATTCACCATGCAAGAAGGTATTCTTAACATCCATTTGCTACAAACTCCAACCTTTGGCTGCTGCCAAGGCAATCACACACCTAACAATTGCCATCCTAGCAACTAGACTGAATGTATCTTCATAATCTATGCCATATGTTTTAGCATAGCCCTTTGTAACTAGCCTAGCCTTATACATGCTAACTAAACCGTCGGCATTATACTTGACTTTGTAAACCCACTTACAGCCAATAGCTTTCTTACTCTTAGGTAAGGGTACCAAATCCCAAGTCTTATTGGCTTCTAATGCAGCCATCTCCTCATCCATTGCTACATCCCAATGAGCATGACCAACAGCATCCTCAAAACAAGTAGGCTCAACATCCTCAACTAGTTTCACCATATAAGCATAATGGTGAGATGCATAACCTTTAAAACCAAATCTTTTAATAGGGTATCTAACCCTGCTAGATCTATATACCACTGAATCATTCAATGGAGCCTTTACATTACTATGAGCTCTCTGTACACCTGGTGTCCTGACTGAAGGAATGCCAAGCTCATCATCCAAACTCTCCAAACCACTAGAATATCCATCAAATCCCAAATTATTGGTAGATGCATCATTACCATCCAGAACTTTTTTCTTTCCTTTGTCCTTCCCTGCAACACTTATAGATCCACCTGAAGATGTGAGGCTACTCCTTAGTCTCCCAAACTAAGGGCTCACTTAGATGTAGTACCAGATGATGTTTTTGGTCCACTAAGACTCTATGATTCTTGTTTATCTTTCTCCACATAGCTGTCCTGATCATTATCATCATCCAAAACATCACCAACAGGTGTATACCAACTTCCCATCTCATCAAAGATAACATCCATGCTCACTCTGAACTCACATGTGACAGGGTTATAATAGCGATACCCTTTCTACTCTAAAGAGTATCCAATAAAAACACATTTTTTTGCCTTTGGATCAAGCTTCTTCCGTAGCTCATCTGGCACACGAACATATGCAACACATCTAAATACCTTCAAGTGCGATACATCAAGCTTCTTGCCAGTAAAGCACTCTTTAGGAGTCATCCCATGAACTGTAGCTGTGGGAGTTCTGTTTATAATGTAGATAGCACTATGGATAGCCTCAGACCAAAAATGTTTGGGCATATTCTTTTCAGCCATTAATGCCCGTTCAAATTTTGCAATATGCCTATTTTTTCATTCTATAACACCATTTTGCTATGGGGTATACCTGCAAGTACATTGCCTCTTTATCCCATGAGTCCTCAAGAAGCCACTGAACTCATTAGAGAGGTACTCTCCCCCTCCATCTAATCTCAAGCACTTCACTTTTAAGCATGTTTCTATTTCAACAGCTGCCTTAAAAGATTTGAAGTGCTCAAACACATCACTCTTTTTCTTCATGAAGTATACCCATAGCTTCCTTGAACAGTCAACAATAAATGTGACAAAGTATTTGCTACCACCAAGAGATACATTCTGTGTAGGCCCCCAAACATTTGTATGTACTACATCAAGTATATTTTTGCTCACTTCTCTATCATGTGATAAGGGTTGTCTCACCTGCTTACCAAACTTGCATGCTTCACTGACTTTATGCAATTCTACAACTTTAAAATAAGGCAACCTTGTAACCAATCCTCTGGACTGCATCAATTTCAACCTTTGCACATTTGCATGTCCAATACGTTTATGCCATATTTCAATATCTGCAACTACTCCTTTTCCTTTAACATACATAGCAGCATCTATTGTAGGAATTCTAGCATCTAAAGTGAACATTCGACCAACTCTACTTCCTTTTGCGACCAATCTATACTTATCATTAAAGTCTTCTACAAAACAACCTTTTGCATTGAATCGGACCTACAACCCCTGCTCTACCATTTGGCCAACAGACACTAGATTCTTTGTAATTGATGGCACATGTAATACATCTGTTAGACTCTTTGTCTTGCCATCATACAAGGACAAGGGAACCTTTCTAATGTGTGAAATTGGGTGGCATGAATCATCACTCGTCTACACGTAACCTGGGTTTTGTAAGTCTTGCATCTCTCCAAACCATTCAACATGACTGGTCATATGATTAGATGCACCTGAATCGACATACTATACATCATCATGTGTTCCCTTTCCTGTAACTGCATTCATCATATGCTACATAACAGACAAACACTCATTTTTATCTTCATTTTGTCGTGAAGATGCATAATTTCCTTGCTGCAATTTGCTACTGCGATATCATCCTTCTTAGTATAACAATTGGCTGAATATGTCATGTTTTGCCACAATAATGGCAAACAATAGAAAAATTTCCAGAGCCTTTGTTCTACCATCCACCTCTTCCTCTAGAGCTCCCCTTGCCTCTAAAGTTTCCTCTGTCTCCAAAAACCTGCATTTCACCAAACTGTTGATTGAACTTGTTTTGCTGGTTATCGCTAGCACGTCCCATACCATAGCCTCTCGAAGAGGATCTACAAAGTCCCCTTTCTGAACTCAAGTAAAATGCTTGGACCTGTTCACCATTTCTTTCAGATGAATCACCCTACATATTGATCTCTTCAGTAATCATGAGAGAGATCAGCTCATCAAAATCTGGAAATGGCTTCCGTATATATACTGAAATAACAAATGATTTCCATGCCTTCTCATTGTTAAGGCCACTCAGAGTGGATTAAACCAAATCATCATCATCTGGCATTGCATCAATTGCTACTAAAGCATCTGCAATGCTCCTCACCTTCAACACATACTCATTGATAGACATTTTTCCTTTCTTCAAGGCATTCAACTCTTGCTTCAGTTGAATCTTTTGTACCTTTGTATTTACTGAAAACATGCTCTCAAAAATTATCCCAGCTGCATGTGAATTTTTTGCATTCCTGTTATGTCCCAACATTGTATTATCAATGATTGCAGATAATCAGTACATCACCTTTTTGTCTTTCACATTCCATTCTTTTCATGCTTTTAATTCATCTACAGTCAGAGGGATATCCAGCTCTGGCTCCTTTTCTTCACCTAAAACAAACTCATAAAGGTCCTTTCTAATGAGGAAGTTCGTCACACGAAACTTCCATGAAGGGTAGTTGTTCTTGTTGAGCTTCTCAATAATGGGATTTCCACTGTTCTCTGCTATTATCACAAACAAGGATACGACACATCAAGCTAGTCTTCTGCAATCTTTCACAACACGTGCATAGCAATACATCAAGCAACCTTTTTCACTGATTGCTCAATAGTACATGTAATCTGCAACCTATTTGCAGATAAACCTTATGTTTGCTTCCTGCAAACACCTCAAAAATTATAGATTCGAAATCTGTAACCTACGTGCCTACTTTTGGTCAATACAGTCGAAATAACAGTGTATCCTGAAACTACTGTCCGTAACCTTGCGACTCTAAAACGGAGCCTGAAATGGCCTCACACACACAAAATAATTGCGCGGTTAGCCCCTAATGGGCTTATCTACAGAATATACAGTGATCTGCTCGCACACCAAATCTCACAGCAATTTGAGATTTTTGCTCGACCCTGCTTCCGGTGCCTCCATAGGCACTATCCAAGAGAGAGAGTGGAAGAATGGGAGAGCTTCTTACCCGTTGCTTGCTTGCTCAAATCTTGCTTCTTCTCCTTCACTTCAGCCTTCAAAATCAGTCTCTCTTGGTGGTGCAGCTCTGATACCATGCCAAGAATCACGTGATGGGGGGATATGCTTGAGCTGCTGCGCCAAACACACACTGTTGTATACACAAGAGGAAGCTCACTCAAGAACACAAGAAGAGAGATGGAGGGCAAAACATTTTCTTGCCGATTTTATTTCTTCTTCCACACACTATACAATGTACACAAAGTATAGATAAGATATAACATAAAGGAAAGTGGCCTTCTAAGTCAAACTGTGCATAACCGACTACACTAATCGACTGGCGTTATATCTTTGCCAGTTGTGGGTAGGTGTAACAAACTAAATATAATAAGTGATAAGTCAGTGGCCATGTGAGTATCATAATGACAACCAACGTGCTAAGTGTAGATATGCAAACTCATCTAGCCTCAATGTCCGCACGTGTTGAGCTTGCCATCTCAACGAGAGATTGTCTCTAGTGACCAATTTAGACAATGCAATCTACGTGGATTTGGAGACACTTAAGACTTGTAGACAAGATTCCAATAAAAACTTTGTGATTCTTAGAAAGGTGCACTCCACACATTTTATGCTACTCTCATGGATCCTTGCTCTTAGCTTCCACCCCTATTGTGTCTAGAAGATGATTGGGATGTTGATGCCCAATCCCATCCTCTAGCCTTGCTCACCTTAACGATTCTTGCTTCAGTGACTGCTAACCCTAAAGTCACGAGGCCCTCTTCTTCCACTCCTCTATCCTATCCTTCTAGCACTAACTTGGAAGCAGCACTACAATAGCAGGTTGTAACCTTCATCCCCAACCCCTTCTCCCAAAGGGTTGCTTATAGTATATCTTGGAAAAGTCATAGAAGCTCCATATGCCAATCTGGTTGCCATAGATAAGGGAAGGGCAAGAAGTAAGTTTTTTGAGCGAGTTTTTTTTTTGAAACCCCTCTATTCTTATTCCATATATTTCACTTATTCCAGCCTTAGATGTACCCATCTCCACTTCCACTTCCACCACCACCACATTGCCACGGCCACCGCCATCGCCACCTATGACTGCTAGCCCTACCACCACCACCACCACCGCCATCATTACCTTCACCACCACCTTCACACACACACTCTCTCTCTACATATAAGTAGCTCATTCTCTTTGTCTTTCTTTCTCTCTCACTCACTCACTCACTCACTCACTCTCTCTCTCTCTCTTTCTCTCTCTCTCTCTCTGTCTTTTGCAACTCAAAAATAATTTGTGCTAGTACTTTGGATTAATAGAATCTATATTATATTGTATTATGAAAGGTGTTTCAACAAATAGTTTTTTTTCTCTCTCTCTCTCTCTCATGTTTGCAATATGGAAACATTTGTACAAGCACTCTAAATCAATAGAACTTGTATTACATTGGACTGTGACATGCATTGCAACGAATGGTTCTCCCTTACTAATATATAGAGCGCTCTCTCTCTCTCTCTCTCTCTCTCTCTCTCTCTCTCTCGTTAGCAATATTGTCTTGGAATACATGCTTCCATGTTTGATTGAGCTAGCATGTTTTCACGGGGTAGTCTAGGAGTTTGTTAGAGAACACCCTCAAGCAATGGACATCCAGATTGATATTTAATATTTGCAATAAATATGTTCATTTTCTTTGCCCATAGTAGTTCACTAACTTCCAAATGCATTTGTGGATTTAGTATTTTTAAAGTAGTTTTTATAGTAAGCTCATGCAATATAATGTGAAATATATCAATATATTAAAATATTTGATTGTTAAAGTCTGGATTTTAAAATGAAGATTTCTTAGTGACATAAATAAGTTAAGGAGAGAGAACTATTAATGCATTTTTAGAGAGAGAGAGAGAGAGAGGAATGTGTAAGTGTAAGTGTATCTAGTTTTACTCATGTGTGCATAATTGAAGTACTAATACATCATAATGTAATTATAATATGTATACAAATAATTGAGAGAGGGGAATGTGAATGTATACGGAGTGTGAAATACATGGGATCTAGAGCATGGTAGATGCAGAAGCTATGGAGGTTGAAAGAAACTCATGAAGACATTGACCCTAACTAGGACAAATTGTTACACAAGTGAATTAGGTTCCAAGATTGAGACTTGGACTCATAAACACAATCTTGTGTATTGATAGTGACATGACACTTTACTGGAAAGAAAATAGTACTATCATTGCATTAGAAAAAGAGTGCAAGTACAATGCTTTATATGCATTGAGTGGGGGTACTTTCTCCTACTGTGCATATGGGATTCTGGTCCTGAGCCCTCACTGCTTCTCACAAAGGGACTAAAGTAGGTGTGATTGCAAATATCTCAACACCCCTCCTCAATCACAACCAAAAGTACAAAGTGTATAGAGGCTTTAGTGAAAGCAACACCTGCAAAGTGTGGGCACACCATACACATGGCAAAAAACATCAGAGACTGTCGTAGAAAAGGCTAAGTGTGGGTACCACAAACATGATGGACATCCAGAGGTTGTAGCAGGGACCTCACAAAGTGTACAGAGGTTGTAGTACAAGAATAACTGAGGATTTTACAAGTTTATGTTTGAGGCATTAGGGCTAGGAAATACAAAACTAAAAAAGGACTGATGAGGTTTGTCCTTCTCCTGGTGGTCTTCTTCTTCTTCTTCCTTTGCTCCATTTTCTTCTTATTCTTTGACTGCAACTAGATAGGCCTTTCTGGACCTCTTTCTGGCGTGGTAGAACTTCTCGGTGTGTCCGGTCCTTTTGCAGAAGTCACAGAAGAGATGATCCTTCTTGCCTTTGTACCTGTTGCCAACATATAATGCATACTCATCTCTAGAGGTACTTGGTTCTTCCTTAGTTTTTAGCTTCTTTTCCTCTAACAATGATGCCTGGATATCAACAAGTTCAGGATTTGGCATGTTGATTAAAGTTGTTGATACATTATTATATTCAGGAGGCAAACTCTTAAGTAGAACACCGATGCAAACATCTTCTTCCATTTTAATGTTGATTCCTGCAAGTTGGGTTAGAAGTCATTCCATGTAATTTAGTTGTGTGGCAAGTGATGTGCTGGACTTCATTTCAAGCCTGAAAAACTCAATTAGGAGACCATACTTTGATGATTTAGACTGTGCACCGAACAAGGTGTCAAGTCTCTTCCATGTATCCTGTGAGGTCTCACAGTTATCCACATGGTGGATATAGCTGTCATCTAGCTCCAGCTTGATAATGGCTTGAGCCTTATCATCATTCTTTTGCCAAGTGACAGCAAAATCTGCATCACAAGGCTTCTTTTCTTTTCCAGTGGTAATGGCCCAGAGGCCCTTCTTCATCAGGATCAATTTGATGCGGGTCTGCCAGGTATGAAACCTGACTCCTTTGAAATGGGCAATTAGAGAATCTTTGCCCATGTTCGACTTGAGAGACTAGCAGCAAATTAGCTTCAAATGACTTAGAATAACTAGGAATGAGTTGATCTTTGTATGTGTCAAAAGAAACAAGAAATGGCAATGAAGTATCAAAAGATACTAGTTTGAAATTTGAAGTTTGTTGCTTGAGTTTGACTTGATGATCTTCAAAAAGGTAGGAGAGAGAAAATGAAGGAAAAATGAGCTTAAAGGTAAGTGGCTATGGCTGTCTTGTCAAAATAGGGACCATCAACTGGTAAATGAGCTCCCACGCGCTCCACAGGTTGAATCTTCTCAAACCCTTTGAGATAGAGGACCCTCACTAATGGGTCTAACTCCTCTTAAGAGGGTTTGTACTCATTATGCTCGAGTTGAGAGATCTAAGCCTTCAAAGTGGTTGCTGTCAAAACTGCACCCAGATTTGGGAAAATGCAAATACCGGACATGGTGTGCATCAATCTCCTTGATTTTTGTGCCAAGAAGTTGCAGCTTGACCTGAAGAAAAACTCTTCAGAAGAAAGCTCAAAGAGATATGGCCTGGTTGATCAGATATGGCTACTCTAACAGAGGTAAGTAGGTGTTATCCACAGACACAGTTATGGCAGCAACTCTGAAAAGAGGTAATGCTGAAGCTATACTTGCCCAATATCAATGATTGAGGTGCCAAGCAGGAGCTTTGGAAGTAGAGAAACACTTCTCCAGAAGGAAGTTTAGAGAGATTTGGCCTGTAGAGAGAGATATGAAAGCTTTAATCTAATAGGGTGCTGCTGTCTATGGCTGCCATGGAAGCTTCATTGAAGGTAGGAATGCAAATGAAGTTGGAGATAGGGTCTAGTTCTCAAACTGAGCTGAGAAGAGATGGAAAGGAGCTGAGAGGAGTGAAAGGAGAGTTGGGCTATGCTCAACGAGAGGAGGAGAGGGAGATGCATGTTGTGGGTCTCCAAGAAATTATATATATATATATATATATATATATATATATATATATATATATATATATATATATATAGAGAGAGAGAGAGAGAGAGAGGAAAATTGGTTGTGGTTCTAATGAGGAGGAGGAGAGTAAGATGTGGTGGTGTAGTGGCAATGCTAGTGGTGGTAATATTATTGAGGGGAGTGAGATGTCGATGGTTGGTCCCCAACATATGAGGAGAGAGAGGAGAATTGGTTGTGGTTCTAATGAGGAGAGTGAGAGTAAGATGTAGTGGTGGTTGTGGTGGTGCTAATGGTGCTAGTGATGGTCGTGGTGGTGGTGGTGGTAGGGATAGGGGTGGTGGTGGCAATGGAGGAGCAACATTGGTGCTTGAATATGCCCAAAAGAAAAAGAGGACCAAGTGGACTATGTGGAATAAAACTCAAGGTTGCAAAAAAAAGCTCGCTCCAAAAGCTCGCTTCTCGCATATTGGGGCTCAAGGTAGAGGAGATCTTAGATCCCTTCACATCCCCAGAGCTCAATTCATGAGGGGAAAGGAAGCATACCTTGCAAACTCCATTGGCACAACCTAGATCCACTCCTCGGCCCACAAAGGGAAGACCATCATCAAAGAAGAACCCATCCCCTTTAGTGATGATGAAGCTTCCCAAGGTAGCTCTATCCCAAGGCTTCTTTAACTTTGCAAAATGAGCATTGTCTCTCAAGATCCCAAATTGCTTCTACTTGTAGAGTATTAGAAGACCCTCAACAATAGCATGACAAGGATTTGGAGTGAATTCAAGTGGTCCAAAACAATCATCTCCAATTGTTGGATAATTTAGATGTAGATATCAAGTACTTGTACTAGCACATCCCATGATCGATCCAAAAAACATTAGACCCGATGATATAGAGGGGTGTCATCTCTTTTGATCCAACCCCAGTCATTATAAGAGCCACAATAGGAGCCTACACTCAAGCCCTTGACATAGCCCAAAAGAAGCATACCTTGTAGAAGAAGTCCAAGGGGAGGAGGCCAAGGATCAATGCATAGAGGCAAAAGTGACAAGTTAGCATACAACACAAAAAGAGTGAGAGCTTGATGTCAAAATATGAGCCAAAGTGGAGCAACTCTCTCCTCTCTCTATCTACTCTGGTTCCCTTTGTGTGATTGCCAACTCTCCCTTCTTCCTTTTTACTTCATGTTTGATCCTTTATTTTGACCAGCCAAAGACCAAGCCACTTTTAACTAGTGTTGTGCCGCTACGCACACACCATATAAAAAAAAATTAGAGTGTGGCTTTCTTATTGATTTAGAGAGTCTATGCCATTTTAGACATTAGTATTAGTGTTCCTGGTTCAAAAATATTAGATTTTAGCCAATTTTTGATATTCTAGATATTATCTCTTGTAAACATCCATAAAACTACATACAACTTCTAGATTAGGATGACATGTAAAAGAAAGCATGTAGTTTTTAGCCGATTTGAGAGGATTTAATGTAAAAAGAGAGATTGACGAAATCGTACGACGCACAATCACTGTTTTCAGGCAGTGAACAACACTTCGAAAGGGGAGATGAAGAAGGAGTGATCCTTGCCAGGTGCGTTGATATTTTACCCCCCTTTTGGAGCCAATGGAAGCATCAGATTGGTGATTTGAGCAACACATAGGAAGGTAATATTTTATACATGTTTTTATTTATTAGAGTTATATCTTCTCATAATGCTGAAAGAAACTGATAGGCTTCATCTTTGTTAGTATTATTCTACATTTTCTAAATCTTTTTTTGAGTATTCTTCTACGTTTTCAATTTCTTCGAACCACTTTTCTTCCGTCTAATCCTCTCCTTGAATCTACCTTCATCGTGCTATCTCTTATCTTCAAGAACATGGCTTGAAACCTTCAACCCTTCTCTTATCTCTACCATCTCAAGAGTCTAAGCTCTTGAACCCCCATACATTCTTCTCTTGCCAAATCCCTGTGGTGACCTTCAACCCTACGCACTACGACATTGGTGAATGTGACGTGAAGGTTGGTGTAAGAGAACTCCAAGATAGGGGATTCTTCATGAAATACTCTACAATAATTGGTGCACATACTACAACAGACCTAGCAACAACAAATCCAAATGTTAGAGTAACAACAACAAATGCAAGATTTGATTCCACAGCTATCAAGGCCCTAGAGGAAGTTGGGCATGAATTAAAACAATGTAATGGTCAAAATGTCTCTGTTTTTATTAGATTATATGTTGAGAAAATGCTCTTCTTTGGTGTACCGCAACATGCATGGAGTCACTATTTTTCAGACTAGCCAAGCATGGTCTTCAAGAAAGAAGCCATGGTCTTTTTCAACAAGATGCGAATTGGTGGGCTGCATTCAAAAAAGCCCTAACGCAAAGAATTCTTCTTAGAAGACTCTAGCCTAATGACGAAGAAAAGTTTCACTGATTGGGTTGAGAAACCCAACAAAGGTTTAGCCGCAACCGCTTTATACCTTGAGTTTGAAAGCAAATTTGGACAACTTGATGTTGAAGACCAACAAAGTATGGAAGGTCAGAAGATTGAATTATTCCTTAAAGCTGTAGATCCCATTCTCCAAGAGAAGCTTGCTGATCACCTAGAAGATGCTACCTCCAAATCACGAGTCAAGACTGCAGGGGCAAATGTTACTTATGCAGTTAACATGATTTATCGAAGAGAGCGGATACGACTAAGATTGGTGGGTTCTACTTCAAATTCAACAACTCTATTGATGGAGCTTGTTCCACCTTCAAAATCCCCTATTCCTTTGACTAATCAACCAACTCTTTCTTCATCTGTTCCTTCTAAAAATGATATCATAGATGAACTCATTAAAAGCATGCGTGACCTTCATCTGGATCTTACAGAAATGAGTTCCAAGGTGGAGAAGCTGGATGTCAAAGTTGAAGAACGAGGAAGGTCATCAATTCAAAGATCCATGAGAGAAGGCTTTAAGAGGCGCTGTATTTGGTGTGATAGCCAGCAACATGACAAGAGGGAGTGTTCTTCCTTCTGTGAGGTTGAAGCACAGAAGCTCATCTTTTGGAAAGATGGAAAATTTCATGCAATTGAAACTGGTCTTCCAGTGAAGCCAAATTATGGCAATGGTAGAATGAAGAAAACGTTAGAAGATTTAGCTATAAAGAATGCCTATGAAATCTTAAAAATGCGGGATCTAGAGCATGGCACACTGCGGAAGCTATGGAGGATGGAAGATGAAGAGAGAACTCATGATGACATTGACAAAGAAGACAACTGTTATTACACATGTGAATTAGGTTCCAAGATTGAGATTTGGACTCATAAAGACATTCTTGTGTAGTATTGACAATGACAAGACACTTAACTGAAAGTACAAAGCATCATGACATTGTATTCATTCTATGTTGAAAAGTGGTAGTCAACTACAATGCTTTATAGTTGTTGGATGGGTAGCAATCTTCCCTCTCTGTGCATACAGGATTACTGCAGCCTGCATGTCCTAAGCCCAAACTGCCTCATACAAAGAGGCTACATTAGGCGTGATTGCAAATATCTCAACACCCCTCCTCAATCACAACCAGAAAGTACAAAGCGTGTAGAGGCTTTAGTGAAAGTAACACCTGCAAAGTGTAGGCACACCATAAACATGGAAAAACACCAGAGGCTATCGCAGAAAAGGCTAAGTGTGGGTACCACAAACATGATGGTCATCCAGAGGCTGTAGCAGGGGCCTTACAAAGGCTGTAGTACAAGGCTACATGAGGAGTTTTACAAGCTTATGATAAAGACATTTAGACTAGATATTATAAGGCTAAAGAAGTCAGTAAAAAATTGGATCAAGGACCGGCAGGCCCTTGCAGTTTTTAGCATTACTCAATTCATTGTAAGTCTTCTTGTCAGAGTAGTCCAACCTGCCCTTTTTGATCATGTACTTACTGTTCACTTTGCTTGCCGCTTCAGAGTCTTCATGATTTTTTTGCTTCTTCTTTTTCTCTTTGATCTTTCCTTCATGGTCATCATTTTCATGGACTTTGCTTACATTAGTCATCTGGTTCTTGTCTTTATGGTCCCCCTCAAGCAAATGTACAATCTTTGAGACAGCAAAAATGGCTTCAAACTTTTGCACTTTCATGTCTTCAAGGTATTCAAATGGATTCATTGATTTCTCTTTGGTATAGGCAGCTCCAATTTCCTTCTACAGGTAGAGTAAGAACATCTTCTATGTCATGTAAATAAGCAACACATGTCATGTTACTCTTCATGAAGTGTATCCACATAGAAATCTTCTTGATTGTCATTGATATGACCAAGAATCAGCTTCACATCTGAGATAAATTAGTAAGAGTGTTGTACTTAAGTGTATCAAAGGATACAAGAAGAATGTGTCAAGTAACACTTGATAAGTATCAATAGATACTGTTCTTGATGAGCTTGATGTTGATGTTGGATCTTCTTGAACCTTCTTCTTGTTGATTTTGATGTTATGATTTCTTGTTGTTGAAGACTAAGTTTTGGAGTAGATTAGAGTAGAAAAACCTTCAGTTGAGTGAAAGGAGTGAGAAGGATGAGTTGGAAGAGGAGCTTGATGTGGTTGTTGCTTGAGCTGCTTGATTTCTTCAATTCTTTCAAATCTTCCAAGCACAAAGCTCCCCTCCTTAATGTGATTTGATGAGCAATCCTTGTTAGAATCTTTAGTGTTCAGTCAGATCTGAGTGGCAGAGGATCCTTGAGCCAAAAAATGAAGTAGAGATGAAGCTTTGATGTTGTGGCTATGGCTTCTTCTTTAGGGTTCAGTGACAAGCGACTGTGTTTTCGGCTGCAGCAACGCACATGCTTGATCATTTGGTCGGATATTTGAGTGGAAGGAAGTTTGAACACTGCTCTTCAAATTCCCTATGGTCACATATTTAATCGTGGATAGTACAGTGTGAACGAGGCGTATGACCAGCATGCGGATGGATCTGGACAGCGATGAGTTAATTGCCCAATGATAGGAGGTAGGTGCAGCAATGCCATGCTGTGATGTGACGAAGAGGAGCACCTTGAGTTGGGAAAGATTCCCCCAGAAGGAATCGTGAAGAGATATGGTCTCTATGAGGAGATATGAGCACTCAAAGTAGGGTATGTGATGTGTAGCTATGGCTACCAAGCAAGGCAGTGAGAAGAAAGAGTAGGAGATGAGGTCCTAGACTTGGCTTGAGCTGGACTGAGCTCAAATTGAGCTAGATGAGAGTGAAATGGAGCTGGAGGAGTAGTGCCATGCCCGTCTGGGCTCTGATACCATGTTAAAAATGCGGGATCTAGAGCATGGCACACTGCGGAAGCTATGGAGGATGGAAGATGAAGAGAGAACTCATGATGACATTGACAAAGAAGACAACTGTTATTACACATGTGAATTAGGTTCCAAGATTGAGACTTGGACTCATAAAGACATTCTTGTGTAGTATTGACAATGACAAGACACTTAACTGAAAGTACAAAGCATCATGACATTGTATTCATTCTATGTTGAAAAGTGGTAGTCAACTACAATGCTTTATAGTTGTTGGATGGGTAGCAATCTTCCCTCTTTGTGCATACAGGATTACTGCAGCCTGCATGTCCTAAGCCCAAACTGCCTCATACAAAGAGGCTACATTAGGCGTGATTGCAAATATCTCAACACCCCTCCTCAATCACAACCAGAAAGTACAAAGCGTGTAGAGGCTTTAGTGAAAGTAACACCTGCAAAGTGTGGGCACACCATAAACATGGAAAAACACCAGAGGCTATCGCAGAAAAGGCTAAGTGTGGGTACCACAAACATGATGGTCATCCAGAGGCTGTAGCAGGGGCCTTACAAAGGCTATAGTACAAGGCTACATGAGGAGTTTTACAAGCTTATGATAAAGACATTTAGACTAGACATTATAAGGCTAAAGAAGTCAATAAAAAATTGGATCAAGGACCGGTAGGCCCTTGTAGTTTTTAGCATTACTCAATTTATTGTAAGTCTTCTTGTCGGAGTAGTCCAACCTGCCATTTTTGATCATGTACTTACTGTTCACTTTGCTTGCCACTTCAGAGTCTTCATGATTTTTCTTCTTCTTCTTTTTCTCTTTGATCTTTCCTTCATGGTCATCATTTTCATGGACTTTGCTTACATTAGTCATCTGGTTCTTGTCTTTATGGTCCCCCTCAAGCAAAGGTACAATCTTTGAGACAGCAAAAATGTCTTCAAACTTTTGCACTTTCATGTCTTCAAGGTATTCAAATGGATTCATTGATTTCTCTTTGGTGTAGGCAGCTCCATTTCCTTCTACAGGTAGAGTAAGAACATCTTCTATGTCATGTAAATAAGCAACACAAGTCATGTTACTCTTCATGAAGTGTATCCACATAGAAATCTTCTTGATTGTCATTGATATGACCAAGAATCAGCTTCACATCTGAGATAAATCAGTAATAGAAGTATGTACATTGAATTTTTATCAAGCAATTCAAGAAATTGTTGAGCAGTAAGACATTGGTTTACTCAACAAGGCTGAAGTGCCAGTGGAGACAAAATACAAGATGGTGGATAAGAAAGTCAAGCCTATGGCAATCCCACTGCTCCTGAAAGTGAAGGACTGGCTGATAGGGCAGCAAATCAGCCCAATCTTCATGATCCTTCCAACATTGGTCACAAGTTCACATCTAAAAGTATAAAAGAGCTCAAAATAGGTGAAACTTCTTTCCTTTCACTAGTTGAAAAACACTCTTTTATGCAAATCCTTATGAAACATGGAAAAGCTTTTGCATTTCGACCAAGTGAAATAGGCTATGTGGATCCAAATATTGTGGCTCCTATGGTAAAATTTACGGTCCCACATGTACCTTGGAACCTCAAGCCTATTCCTATTCCAAGGACACATTTGCCAAAATTATTGAAACTTCTAAATAAGAAGATCAGAATGAAGATTTTAGAACCTTCTTCAGCACCTTACTCAAACCGATGATTTATCGTGCCCAAGAAAAATGGATCTTTATGATTCATCCAAGATTTATAGCCTGTTAATCGTGTCACAATCTGAAATGTTGGTTTGGGTGGTCCAATTGTTGATGAGTTTGCTGAAGCTTTTGCAGGTAGAGAAATTTATTCTCCGAGCGACCTATATTCAGGATATGACCAATTTCACCTTTCATTAGAAATTTGAGACATTACCACAGTGAAGACACCTCTTGGATTGGTCCTCATGTGCACTCTACCACAAGGTGCAACAAACTCCATAGCCCATATGATGAATTCCATGCACAAAGTCTTAAGGGACTTTATTCCACAACTTACTCTTCTGTTTCTTGATGATGTACCTATTATTGAGGGATGTGAAGTCAATGAAAAGAATGAGGAGCTTGACAAAGATGGGTGCAAATCATTTGTATTTAACCATATTCAATATTGTGATAGGATTTTGACAAGGCTAGAAGAGGTACATCTTATCCTTTATAGAGCTAAGTCGATTTTTGGACTAGAAGAAGTCCTAGTGGTTGGACATCTATGTGGCCCCTATAGACATAAACCTTCTCCAATCAAGATAGATTCCATCAGCAGAATGCAAGAAAAATGCACAAATATCTCAAAGGTGAGAAGATTTCTTGGCGCATGTGTATTCTATCTCACATGGATACCACATTTTGCTCATGTCACCGAAAATCTCTATCAATTATTAAGAAAAGGCCAAAGATTCTCTTGGGGGGAGGAGCATACTCTCATTGTATGCAAACTGAAAAAGTTGTTAATTTTAGCCCCCACTTTGAAAAGGGCTTATTATTCAAATGGTCAACTCATCATCCTTACTGTGGATACAAGTCCCATTGGGATAGGATTGGCTATTGGCCAAGAAGACCTTGAAGGTAACAGATATACATTTCATTTTGGAGCAAAGGTTCTCAATGAACGTCAAAGAAGGCATGCACAAGTAAAAAGGGAATTGCGGGGAGTTGTAATAGCATTAAAGTGTGATATGAATACTTTATAGGTGCTTCCGTAGTGGTAGAAATTGATTGTCTTCCACTCTTGGGCATGATTGCTAACTGCTCTACACCCGACATTGCTATGCTAAGATGGATTGCATATATTAAATCTCTCAACCCCAAATTAAAGCATATTGCAGGAAATGTGAATCCAATTGCTGACATGGTATCAGATGCGATATATGACAATGAAAAAGAGCTTATGCAAGAAGATGAAGCTAAGGAATCTATACTTGCTGAATTTTATTCTATGGTTATTGAAAGTACATTTTCAGTTACTGCATATACAAACCCAAAGCTGAATCTTGCAGGTGAAGTTGATATTTTTAATGGTATAGCATTAAGTACAATAAGAATGGGAAAAGGTACTGTTCTAAATCAGCATACAACAACAAAGATAAAAGATTTATCTATGGAAGAAGGGTGATCAACCAGAAGCTAGCATGCTCATTGCATTACTCAAGTTCTAGTTCATTTCCTGGAAAACGATTATGAAGAAGATTGGCCAATATTGAAGCACAATGAAGAAGGAGGAGTCCTGAACTGATCAAGAGTTCAAGCATATTAAGAGGAAAGCTTATGGCTTTTTTCCTTAAAGAATGGCATCTATGGAAGCACGCAAAGAAGAAGAAAGGAGCGCATGTCCGAGTTTTAGGTAACAAAAGATTACAACAACAGGTAATGAAGGAATTTCATGAAAGCCTGTGGGTTGGCCATAAAGGCATATGGGGAACCTTTGTTAAAGTTAAAGAAAAATATTGGTGGCAAAATATGTATCAGGACATAGAGTATTTTGTTGAAACATGTTATGTATGCCAGATGTACTCTATGGTTAAGCATCAAGATGGGTTACAACCAACTTATCCCTTGTATTATAGATGGGTGATTGATCTTGTAACCATGCCTACAAGGATATGGAATATGCAATATTTAGTGCTTGCAAGAGAGGATCTAACCAATCAAGTTGAAGGCAAAGCCTTAACAACCAAGACCACTCAAGTTGTTTGTCTTTTTTTGCTTGAAGATGTGTTTTGCAGATATGGTTGTGTTGGCAAGGTAACTGCAGATAGAGGAGAATTGGATGCCGATGAGGCATGCAACGTCTTTCCTAAATTTGGCATTAAGTTGGCTTTAACATCAGCCTACAACCCTGAAGGCAATGGAAAAAGTGAGAGAGGGCACCAACCTATTCTCAAAGCTCTAGCAAAGTCTTGTAGAGGAAAGATCAAAGAATGACCTAAAATGCTACCTTTTGCATTATGGCATGACTCAACTACTCATAGTATAGTGACTGGTTATATGCCAATTGAACTTATGCATGGACAACAATCAATTATGCCAATTGAAGAATCTATTCTCACATGGAGTCTTCTACCTTGGGAGGAAGGCAGCATCAGTAGAGAAGAGTTGTTGACTTTGCGCATATGGCAACTAGAAAGAAGGCCTGAAGATGTTCAAGCAACTATTGAGAAGCTAAAGACAGAAATACTAAAGAACAAAAGAAGATTTGATAAGAGACATCAACTTCGGCCAAGATCAATTCAAGAAAATGACTGGGTGCTTGCAGTAGCCTAGACAATCAATACAGTGCTTCTAGGAAGATGGTAAAGCGTTGGTTTGGCTTGTATGTGGTAAAGGTCATTCATGAAAATGCCACACATTCATTGGCTGAATTGGATGGAACAAGCATGAAGATACCCATAGCTAGAAAAAGAATCAAGCTCTTCAAATGAAGTGAAAGTTCAACATATGAGTTAGAAGACTTTGATATAATTCAAGAGCATGAAGACATAGAGGAAGAAGAAGAGGCAGAAGATGAAGACATTGACATGGCAAAAGATACTTCTTCTAACACTGCAAATCCGTAAGACTTTGGCACACGCTAGAGGATGTGTAGGTTAGGAGGGGTGGATGTCGTGCCACTACGTGCACACTATGTAAAAAAAAATCTAGAGTGTGGCTTTCTTATTGATTTAGATAGCTAATGCCATTTTAGACATTAGTGTTAGTGTCCATGGTTCAAAAATATTAGATTTTAGCCAATTTTTTATATTCTAGATATTATCTCTTATAAAAATCCATAAAACTATAGACAACTTCTAGATTAGGATGACATGTAAAAGAAAGCATGTAGCTTTCAGCCAATTTGAGAGGATTTTATGTAAAAAGAGAGATTGACGAAATCGTGTGACACGTGATCGCTGTTTTCAAGCAGTGAACAACACTTTGAAGGGGGAGATGAAGGAGTGATCTAACAGAATTCTGGCCGGGTGCACTGATATTTTGCCCCCCTTTCTCTGCCAATCGAAGCATCAGATTGGTGATCTGAGAGCAGCATAGAGGAAGATATATTTTATACATGTTTTTCTCTATTAGAGTTATATCTTCTTATAATGCTGAAAGAAACTGACAAGCTTAATCTCTATTAGTATTCTTCTACATTTTCTAATTCTTTTTTTGAGTATTCTTCTACGTCTTCAATTTCTTCGAACCCCTTCTCTTCCGTCTACTCCTCTTCCTGAATCTACCTTCACCATGTTGTCTCTTATCTTTAAGAACTTGGCTTGAAACCTTCAACCCTTCTCTTATCTCTACCATCTCTGGAGTTTAAGCTCTTGAACCTCCATACATTCTTCTCTTGCCAAACCCCGTGGTGACCTTAAACCCTACGCACTGCAACATCGGGTTGTCAAGCCAAATCTTGCGAGTTGTTGCACTGAATAAGTGATATTGGTAACTAATTCCTATAATTTACTATAGCCTTTTTAATAGTTATGAAACTTATCAGTAGTAGTCCAACTAATCTAATATCTAAAACTCAACAAGCTTACTTAATCTTGTACTTTATCTCTTAAATCTAATATCTCCTTAATTATTAAATTATCCGAGTGGCCCTCCATTCCTAATTCTTTTGATCATCTAAGCATTTTTTAAAATATGAAGAACATGTGAAATTTTAAGCATTGACGCTGAGGCTTTTCCTCATGCCATCTTATGAATCGATTGCAAATTTTGATTATGTTTATAAATTTTTATGATTACAGTTATTCCCTGTTGAATTATCTACTTTGTAAATCTTAAAAAATGTGTCAACCTTAAGGAGAATAGAGAATATTCTTATGCTCCCCTTATCCCATATGATATAACTTAACACTTTGCAACTACTCTTAATTTGCATAAAGTTAGAAATATTGTATTTTATATGAATACTGTCTCAAAGAAATAACATTAAATTGATTTTCTCTTTCTTTAACTTCAAGAAAATTCCATAGAACATCACAAATCATATTTTTATTTTTTCATAAGAAATTCTAATCTCTATAAAGCTAAAAATATGATCTTTATCAATAAATACTACAATTTTTAACTCAAAATAACTCTTTTTTTATTTTTAAAACATGTTATACCTCTTTCAAAAATTCTCAAAAAATTCAGTAGACTTGCAATAATATATATTTCTTGACAAACTTATTATATCTCATAAATTTTCAACCAAATATTTTATAAAAAGTTATCAGTGTCATTTAAAAGCTATTTTAAAGCATTTTTGGCTATTTTTTTAAAAAAATGGAATCAGACCTTTATAAATATAAACAACCATTTAGAGTTGAAAATTTTTTAAAATTATTTTATAAAAATTATAAATTGAGAAATTACTCATGTTTCACTATTTATTTTTTATAAACGAGATATGACACTTACTTGTAAAATACGAGTCGTAGTTGTGCCTTTGGAGTCGTGTCCTGTGCAGTCCAGCCAAGGTCCTAGTCATCTTGATCGGGAGCTCATCCTTTTGTTTTGCTTCCCCCAACTCCTCATGCGTTAATTGCTTTATTAGCAATAGAAATGGCCTTTATAAGTTTAAAGCTATTAAGCTTTAATTAAAATCTTGAAATCCATGGATTTGTATTATAGAGGTGACGATTTGGAGAGAAGGAGAGAACTAATTCCATATTTGGCCCGTCTCTTCACCAAAGTGTGTGCGAGATGGAGCGATTCAAAGAGAAGAAATGTTTCTATCAACTTATAAACTCGGATTACATCAGTACATTAAAACTCCGGTTTGACTATTAAGGACATTAGGAAAAAAAGGAACTAGAAAATGGGCCCCTAAAAATAATATAGTTTAAGATGTGGGCCTTTTGGATTGTCCAATAGGAAGGCTAGATGTTGACATCCACGGAGTTTGAATCTTCTCTCTTAAAATCTTGGATTTTCTATTAAAAAAAGGGGTAGTGGGGGATTAAAAAAAGGGGTAGTTGGGGATTTAAAAAAGGGAGAATGAATAGTACACAAAATTTGAGTTTCTCTCACCTCGTATTTCCCCCCTTTTTTTTGGAGAATTTTCAATTTCGGTTTTTTTCCCTCTTACGAAATCAATTTGACCCAAAAGTTGAGCAACAGACCACGTTCCCTCTCTTATCTATACTCGTGAATTTTCGTCTCCATTGAAGTTCCATGTTGAGAGTAATTAGGATTTAGAGCGTTCTGCTTACCTCTGCACTTTTCTTCTCCATGCAGCTCCAGATTTTAGGCAAAACACAGGTGCCCATCTCTCTTTGCATTTTCTCTTGTTTGCTATTTTTTAATAGGGTTTGATGTCGTTTCTTACTGTTATTGTTGTTTTATTTCAGAGATTGTTTGGGGCAAGAGACAGAGGTGCTCATCTCTCTCTCTCTGTCTCTCCTTTCTTTCCCCTCTCTCTCTATGTGTTGTTTCTCTTTTATGTTGTGTTTTCAATAGAATTTGATGTTGATTCTAATTGTTGTTTTCTTGCAGAGTTTATTTGGAGCAAGAGGCAAATGTGTTAATCTCTCTCTTTGTTTGGTTTTTTTAAAATGATATATTTTCAATACAACATAATGTTAGTTCTAACCCTTATTGTTTTATTGCAGAGATCATTTTGGGTGACATTGCATAAGTGCTCATCTCTCTCTCCCTCTCTCTTTCTCTCTATGTGTTTCCTATTTTCTACTGTTTTTTCAAAATACCTTCATGTAAATACTAACTCTTACTATTGTCTTTTGCAAAGATCAATTTGGGCAAGATTGGATAGGTGCTCATTTCTTTCTCTCTCCCGACTCACACGCACTCTCTTTCTTCCTCTCTGCATTATCCCTTTTCTATTATCTTTACAATAGGGTTTGATGCTAGTTCTACTTAAGGATCAATTGTTGTTGCAGCACTTAACACAAGGTAGAGCAGAGATTCTGTAGCTCAATTTACAGGTAAATCTGCCATATTTTGTGGTGCCAAAATTTATTCATTTAATTAGTGAATTTTATATTTGATGGGATTGATGTTTTCTTATGTCTATCATTTGCAATGGGTTTTGATTAGCAATGATTTAATCTTATCTTCAGCAAATCAACTTATAGGTAAATTGGCCCTGTTTTGTATTGCTTCTATTCATGTAGTTATCTAGATATTTTTTGCTAAAAGGGATTCATGCAAGTATTTTTGTTAAAAGGGATTCATGCAGGTGTTTTTTTGTACACATAGGTATTGTACAAGGTTTAGGTGAAGCATATAACTCTCAATCGACTATTTTGATGTGGTGAGTGATTCCTTTGTGCTGGATGATATGGATCTATTGGAAGTTGATGGTTCAAAAATCCTCTGCTTTATTGGTCCTATTGTCCATTTGGATCTCCATGCCAATTGGAAATGATCCATGAAACTCTTGTATCATCATCCATATAACACACAATGTGTTGAGTCTTAGAATATCTCGGGTATCAATCCAATGTGCCTATTAAGATTTGCATGCCATGTGGCTGCTATCCTTGCAACAACTACTCTATAATACCCACATTTCATACAATGTATTGAGTCAAATCAGATTCCTCTTCATTATAATAAAATTTATTTTGGTGAAACTCTTTGAGTATTCTTGTGCTATTCTTTTCCTTATATTTCATGTAAATGGTATAATTAAAGTGATGCCTTGAAATTGAATCTATACTTCATGTCGATGTATATATCCACATGCATTTTGATATCGATGTTTATGTCTGTTTACAAAAGTGTAAACATCTCTTAATGCCATGTTGATTTGTATGGCATATTGGTGATTACTAGACAAACTTAAAATGCTTATTATTTAGGGGTTAATACATACTTCTTTACATCTAATGCGTAGGTTATAATGCCTGAGAGAAGAACAAGCATTCTCTTGATAGAAGTATGTAATAGAAAATATGAAGAAGGGAATTGGATTACTGATATATATCATTGCTTGTCTTGGGTAAATATGTGTTTATTATGTTCTAACCATTCCAATCAAGACTTTACCACAACTTGTCTATATTGCATTATTGCAAGTAAATCAAAAGGCATGGGAGGCTTTTTCTTTAGCACTTCAATCAATATTTTTATATTTATATACCAAAAAATAGTAAAATTTAGAATAGTTGCAAAAAAATATGAAAATACTAAGAGTGCTTGAAAAAAAAAGTATCAAAATATCAAGGAGACCCTGGATTATATAACTTACAACTTAGCATTTCCATGGCTTCCTTTCATAAAATTAAAGCATCTGCAATTGTAGATGTATCAAAGCACTGGAAGGGTAAAATTTTAAACAAAGAAATGTTAATTCTCACCTTGTAATAGAGGTGTTTGTACAATGTGTATTCATGCAAAAATAAATACATAGTGCACCCAATGTGCCCTTTTAATGAAACATTGCAAATAGTAAGTATTTGCAACTCATTGAGAATGAGAAATTTCATGATACCTATGTAACAACTTGTCTAGTATTTACAGAAGTATGCCCTTCGGATTGCTGTGAGTGGTAAAATGTTGAGAGTTTCACTGGTTCTTTTAGGTGTTACCACCTCGAAATTGATAGATTGCTCTTTGAGGGGCATAGAGCTAAGCAGCTCGCAAAGGACCTTGTTTTTTTCAATGACTCCAAGTACATATTGCCCAAGGGGAGTCGAGAATATGGAACCCTTGAGTCTATACACATATGGAATCTCAATAGCATAGAATGGCCATTGTGTAGTAGTGACATTTTTGTAACGTGTCCACTAACATCCTCTACGACACGTCTTAGCAGTCCATTGGAAAGGTTGTCTAGAAGACTCCACCCGGCACTCCCATGGAATGTTGCAGGTTTTGTAATCTAGGCCTTTCCACGTCTGCCCCGTAACGGGAGTGTCCTGGGCGCTTCCCACTTAGGATCGAATGGAATTGTTGGTCATTTGCTAACAGCGTCTAGCGTCAGACCTGATCAAACTACTTTACGCAGATCGCCCGGTCTGAAGCGGATTCATGCTGCACTTGGTTCAAGGAGAATGGGAAACGAGAGGGATGCAAAACTCGACCTCTCTGCAAAAAGGCATAGTCCCATTCCGTTCCCCTAAAACAGCCTGAATCGGGTAATTTGTATTCCTAAGTCATCGTTCTCCTTTCTTGCTTTGGTGATGACGATCATCCTCTGTCTGTTGAAGTCCTTGAGAAAAGTTCCCGGCTAACCGGGACCACACATCCGTAGGACGGACCTATGGACTATCCTCCGCACTTTCCTCGGTTTGTTTTAGTTATGTAATTACCTACCACATTAGTTTGACACATACAAACAGCTTCCTTGATTAACCCTGTTAAGCACTGGTTCCTTCACGTAATCTTATCACAGGACATAAAGAAAACAATGCCAAACAACTCCTTTATTATCATTATATCCTTTTATCTTTGAAATACAAGGAGTTCCCGCCCGTAGGCGTATCCAGTAATCCTTCCTGTGATTACTATCCCAAGTTTCCGCCCGTAGACTAGTATGCGGGCCTCGAGATCCAATCCCGAGTCACGTTAGTCTCTTGTGCAGGACCCGGAAGGCGAGGGATTTACAGCCAGAGCCCCCCCTGGCACCCAAGCGTCCTCCTGCTCCAAGCAGAACTCAACGGAGAGACCTCTCACGGCGGGTTCGGTCCACGTTCCCGGCGCGGTTCACAACCCCCTTGGTTAGGGTCAGGCAGGCAGTCGGGGGTAACTGAAGCTGCCTCTCAGGCACCAACCTGAAGCTTTAGATATATTTTCATCCTTTAGTTCATTGAGCAAACAATGCAAACAGTCCTTTCTAACTTTTACAAACACAATCAAATTTCAATGGCCGTTTGGCTGGCAAACTGTCAAGGAGTAACTCCTTTTCCTCCGAATGCAACCCGCATTCGATCCGGAATCAATTGCAACTTAGCAAGATTCCTATCATTCTTGGGTTAGGGTCATACCCTTCCAATACATTAGGTTTATTGTGGCAGGATCCAGCGACCATGTCGCCTTAGTTTATTGTCGGGCAACTGCTTCAAGGCAATTTACTTAACTTTCCTTTTCCTTGGCAACTTTTCCCAAGGAAAGTGAATAACAGGATGATTACTCATCCTCAATAATTTAACTCCCTTCAATAAATTGTCAACCTCATTTCGAGAGATGACAATACTCTTTGCGGACAAATTCCAAGACTATACAATGTTGCGGCTTGTGCGCAAGTCTTGCATCTATTCTATGGAATCCTCCTATCCATTCCTTAGCGTTCCGACTGCGGGTTTTTAACCCTATCCGAGTAACAGGATTTTTGGGGTATCCTTCAAGTCATTACAATTAGGTTTGGGTCATGATACTAGAATATGCAACTCCGTCGGAGTTCCATCATGATCCTTAGGTTCACAATTTTTGTCCTAAGCGATATCGAGTTATCCTTGTACTAAATCCTAGTTATCTCTTAGGATTCCTATGTTACACGATTCCTTGTGATTCATATTACTTAGCCAATTCATTTATGCCTGTTTGTGACAAGGATGATCCTTCTAGGGTGATAAACCAAATCTACGGAATCGAATTCGCGTAAACAAGCGATTGATTGCCGTTTTCTTGGTGAGGTAAATTACTTACTAATATGTACGCTAACTTTCCTAATTAATCCAGCCTACTACTTTGTAGTCTATGCTCTCGAACTTATGCATTGGCGAGTCATACAATTTTTCCTTGGTGCATGCTAATTTGGTTACTAACTTTCCCTAGGGCCTACTAGGTCTTGCATCAACAATCGTACCTACTACCTTGTAATTTATCCTTTGGCATCCCATGCATTTACACCTAGTTACGACTCTCTAATGATTGATCCTTTTCTCATGAAGACTACGCAATTTCATAACATTCTCCTAGTCACTAAGTCATGATGATACTCAAGCGAAAACTAGTGTTGCTCTATTCCATCGTATAACTATGTTGCAAGTCATACGTTCGTTTTTAGTGCCCTATTAGTTCTTTCCGAATGAAATCTTATGGTGCTAGACTTTCCCTATGAAATCATAATGTGCATATACGCTTAATTCATCATATCTAGGATGGCAACTAATGCACATATAAATTCCGTTTCCTTGCTTAGGATTAGACTCCTTACCTTTAAAAATACCATCTACATGCATCTAATTCCCTAACCGTTCAATCTTTCATAATGCTCAAAAAGATGCATTTCTTTCAATGCTTTTAATTTAAACGTAACTTGAAATTCCCTTCCTACGCGCGCCTAACCATTTCCTTATGCGGAATTTAATACGAAAGAACCTGGACTTGTTGTGTCGGGGTGATGTCCACTTGCACATTTGGCGACGAACCTCCCGCGGTTGCCTCTTGGGATCTTTTAGGAGCCATCGTAGTCGTAATTTCGACTTACGATCCCCTTTGTGCTCGTATGCGGATGGTTTCCTCTTCGTAATGGAACTTCGATTAAGGCTTCGGATTCTCCACGAATTCGAATTGGCGCGGTAATTGGACTGCTTGCGGTTTTAACAATCTCGTCCAAAGTCTTGTTGACGGTCCTTGAGAGGTCTTTACGGCCTCACCGTCTCATTCTTCGGAGTCCCGGTCTTTAAGGCTCTTGGGGACTACGCCGTGGTAAAAATCCCTTTGGGCCAAGGGTGGAAAAAATGGCCTTACAAGGGGTGTCAAAGGGTAGAAGATTGGGCCGTGGGAAGGGGGTCTAGGGAGGCCCCCTATGGAAGCTTCTATAGAAGCTTCCAAGGAGCTTCTGGGCACGTGGCGCAGCCCGTGGACGATGTGGCGGCGGCCTTGATGGTTGGCGGACCCCAACGCAGTGAGGCAGCGGTCGTGGGGGACAGTCCAGCGACTGTGGCGGCCAGAGTAGCAGCTGGCGGGGCTGGCGGCAGCTGCGTTTGATGGCGGCAGCGGCACGGCGGCTGGAGGAGCAGCAGCACGGCGGCGGTCGGCAGCAACACGGCAACAGGAGGGCGGCAACACGGTGAGCTGGCGGAGCACGGCACGGCCTCCTCCTCTCTCTTCCAAGCACACCGAACCTCTCCTCCCCTCTTCCAAGAACTCTCCCCTCTCTCCCTCCTTCAGCACGACTTCCTCCTCTTCCTCTCTGTGTATGACTGTCAGCGTGTAAGCACCCCCCTCCCATCTAAGGGGGTGTTTATATAGGCTGTGGGGGTGGGGAATGGGTCTCCCCCCACGTGGGGGAAACTGCCCATGCAACCCCCACCTTCCCATCCCCTCCACATACTCCCTTCCCTCCAGCCATGCATCGGCTGGGGGAAAGGGATAATTACATAAAAAAAATTTGCCTTAAATTGATTGGATTTGCCCCTCCCAAGAGGGTGTTCCCGTGCGGTTAGCGGTTTTTATCCCCCGGTTCAATTTACTACTCGCAGAGGATTCTATTTTCCTCGTGCGGCTCACACATTACGCGGCCCATAATCCAAATGCGAGAAATACCCTTTTCTCAGGGTTTGCACGGCGTGTGGGAAGTAATATTTACGATACGATCACGCGGAAATATTACATTCTCTCCCCCTTAGAAGAATCGAGATGTCCTCATCTCGAGATAAATTGGGGATATTGAAGATTGAGAGAGCTTTCATCCATCCAGGTAGCATCCTCTTCGGAATAATCTTGCCACTGGACGAGGCATTCTCTCAAGGTTCTAGATCTCAACTGTCCCTCCCTGACCGTGGCCAATACCTTGATGGTGTCCCTCGCTGAGCTTGGGGCATTGCTTTCTGAAGTGACCGAGTTCATTGCAGTGGAAACATCGGATGTTTCGGCCATTACCGTGAGTAGGAACAAAGTTGTTGACGTTATTTGTCCTTGCCTTCTTTCTTTGTCCCTGATTGTGGCCTTGAACTCTCTTAACCTGGGGTCTGAATGCTCCTCCGCTTGGGTCGCTATAAGACCAATTCTTAATACTCCTTGGTTTAGCTTGCACTTCCTGAATTATGGGTGCCGCTCGAATGAGTGCATCCTGAAGATCTGATGGTCTCATAGATTCGAGACGGGTATTTACAGGTGGATTTAAGCCTGCGCAAAATTTGGACACCTGCTGTGTTGTGTCCATTCGTGGCGCATACTTCAAGAGTGAGACAAACTTAGAGTAGTATGCGTCAAGCGTGAGTCCTAACTGTTTTAACTCATAAAACTCATTCATTTTCTGAGTACGATATGCTGGTGGCAAATATCTCCCTTGTACGGCTTGCTTTAACTTCTCCCAGGTAACGGAACCCTCTGAGATCCCTTGATCCCTGCACCATTGCTTCCACCATAGTCTGGCTTCACCAGTGAGTTTCAATTTGGCGAGCATGGCCTGATTGGTAGGTGCAGTGCCAACGGCTTCGAAGTAGTCCTCCATAGATTCAATCCAAATCTCAGCGTCTGTCTGGACGAATCTGCCTCTCCCGTCAAACTCGGGTGGCTTTATTTGTTTGAGGAGGAACTTCTTCTCTTGGATCACAGTAGCACTTGATGTAGGGGGCGAATTTGGAACCTGTACCTGGGGTTGTGCCTAGCGTAAAAAGTTTTCTTAACGTTATTATATGATAATTTCCATTAGCTTATCTTTAGTTCAGCTAATTCGTAACTCATGAAGCAACTAGACTTTTTTGCAACAACCCTGATGCACAATCGGATAGTGATAAAAAGAAGTCCTTATTTATATTTATATGGCGTAGCCTCATACAACATCTCCAGTCTTTACATCTAGTTTGGGGAGAACAACATAGTATTGGATTTGTCTACAGGAACGGTGTAATAGTAGGGTTTTGGGTCATGTATCTTTAGGAATCGATAATTCATCGGAAGTTCGGGATATCCGTTCCGCTGGAAACCATACTTCCCATGGCGGCCCAATACCTTAATTCTATCAGCTGGGATTACACGGGTTACTTCCTCATATACATATGAGTTTAACTCAACTCTACGACCTCGAATATGCAAAGTCGAGTTCACGTGAGCTTCCACGAAAATGAACAGCTTCACGACTTTCAAATCTTCCAACCACTTGATTCTCTTCAAGTTGGTTTGTAGATAAGCAAACCGGTGGGCAGCTATGTAGTAGATTCCTGAAGACCCAGTCCATCTTTGCTCTATATATAGAGGTGATGGGTTATAAATCCGCTCCAAGATGTTCATCATCTCAATTCTCTGCCTATAATGCGGAGAATGCATCGCAGTCATGAACATGATCCGGAACACCAGAAATTTATTCCACGCCTCGTAATTCTGGAAGACAGTATTGAAGATGAGAAAATGTTTGGACAGGAACAAATTCTTTACTTCACTTCTAATGAAATCTTATGAAAACAATTCCATTGTAACCTGGCTCTGATACCAACTGTAACGTGTCCACTAACATCCTCTACGACACGTCTTAGCAGTCCATCGGAAAGGTTGTCTAGAAGACTCCACCCGGCACTCCCATGGAATGTTGCAGGTTTTGTAATCTAGGCCTTTCCGCGTCTGCCCCGTAACGGGAGTGTCCTGGGCGCTTCCCACTTAGGATCGAATGGAATTGTTGGTCATTTGCTAACAGCGTCTAGCGTCAGACCTGATCAAACTACTTTACGCAGATCGCCCGGTCTGAAGCGGATTCATGCTGCACTTGGTTCAAGGAGAATGGGAAACGAGAGGGATGCAAAACTCGACCTCTCTGCAAAAAGGCATAGTCCCATTCCGTTCCCCTAAAACAGCCTGAATCGGGTAATTTGTATTCCTAAGTCATCGTTCTCCTTTCTTGCTTTGGTGATGACGATCATCCTCTGTCCGTTGAAGTCCTTGAGAAAAGTTCCCGGCTAACCGGGACCACCCATCCGTAGGACGGACCTATGGTCTATCCTCCGCACTTTCCTCAGTTTGTTTTAGTTATGTAATTACCTACCACATTAGTTTGACACATACAAACAGCTTCCTTGATTAACCCTGTTAAGCACTGGTTCCTTCACGTAATCTTATCACAGGACATAAAGAAAACAATGCCAAACAACTCCTTTATTATCATTATATCCTTTTATCTTTGAAATACAAGGAGTTCCCGCCCGTAGGCGTATCCAGTAATCCTTCCTGTGATTACTATCCCAAGTTTCCGCCCGTAGACTAGTATGCGGGCCTCGAGATCCAATCCCGAGTCACGTTAGTCTCTTGTGCAGGACCCGGAAGGCGAGGGATTTACAGCCAGAGCCCCCCCTGGCACCCAAGCGTCCTCCTGCTCCAAGCAGAACTCAACGGAGAGACCTCTCACGGCGGGTTCGGTCCACGTTCCCGGCGCGGTTCACAACCCCCTTGGTTAGGGTCAGGCAGGCAGTCGGGGGTAACTGAAGCTGCCTCTCAGGCACCAACCTGAAGCTTTAGATATATTTTCATCCTTTAGTTCATTGAGCAAACAATGCAAACAGTCCTTTCTAACTTTTACAAACACAATCAAATTTCAATGGCCGTTTGGCTGGCAAACTGTCAAGGAGTAACTCCTTTTCCTCCGAATGCAACCCGCATTCGATCCGGAATCAATTGCAACTTAGCAAGATTCCTATCATTCTTGGGTTAGGGTCATACCCTTCCAATATATTAGGTTTATTGTGGCAGGATCCAGCGACCATGTCACCTTAGTTTATTGTCGGACAACTGCTTCAAGGCAATTTACTTAACTTTCCTTTTCCTTGGCAACTTTTCCCAAGGAAAGTGAATAACAGGATGATTACTCATCCTCAATAATTTAACTCCCTTCAATAAATTGTCAACCTCATTTCGAGAGATGACAATACTCTTTGCGGACAAATTCCAAGACTATACAATGTTGCGGCTTGTGCGCAAGTCTTGCATCTATTCTATGGAATCCTCCTATCCATTCCTTAGCGTTCCGACTGCGGGTTTTTAACCCTATCCGAGTAACAGGATTTTTGGGGTATCCTTCAAGTCATTACAATTAGGTTTGGGTCATGATACTAGAATATGCAACTCCGTCGGAGTTCCATCATGATCCTTAGGTTCACAATTTTTGTCCTAAGCGATATCGAGTTATCCTTGTACTAAATCCTAGTTATCTCTTAGGATTCCTATGTTACACGATTCCTTGTGATTCATATTACTTAGCCAATTCATTTATGCCTGTTTGTGACAAGGATGATCCTTCTAGGGTGATAAACCAAATCTACGGAATCGAATTCGCGTAAACAAGCGATTGATTGCCGTTTTCTTGGTGAGGTAAATTACTTACTAATATGTACGCTAACTTTCCTAATTAATCCAGCCTACTACTTTGTAGTCTATGCTCTCGAACTTATGCATTGGCGAGTCATACAATTTTTCCTTGGTGCATGCTAATTTGGTTACTAACTTTCCCTAGGGCCTACTAGGTCTTGCATCAACAATCGTACCTACTACCTTGTAATTTATCCTTTGGCATCCCATGCATTTACACCTAGTTACGACTCTCTAATGATTGATCCTTTTCTCATGAAGACTACGCAATTTCATAACATTCTCCTAGTCACTAAGTCGTGATGATACTCAAGCGAAAACTAGTGTTGCTCTATTCCATCGTATAACTATGTTGCAAGTCATACGTTCGTTTTTAGTGCCCTATTAGTTCTTTCCGAATGAAATCTTATGGTGCTAGACTTTCCCTATGAAATCATAATGTGCATATACGCTTAATTCATCATATCTAGGATGGCAACTAATGCACATATAAATTCCGTTTCCTTGCTTAGGATTAGACTCCTTACCTTTAAAAATACCATCTACATGCATCTAATTCCCTAACCGTTCAATCTTTCATAATGCTCAAAAAGATGCATTTCTTTCAATGCTTTTAATTTAAACGTAACTTGAAATTCCCTTCCTACGCGCGCCTAACCATTTCCTTATGCGGAATTTAATACGAAAGAACCTGGACTTGTTGTGTCGGGGTGATGTCCACTTGCACATTTGGCGACGAACCTCCCGCGGTTGCCTCTTGGGATCTTTTAGGAGCCATCGTAGTCGTAATTTCGACTTACGATCCCCTTTGTGCTCGTATGCGGATGGTTTCCTCTTCGTAATGGAACTTCGATTAAGGCTTCGGATTCTCCACGAATTCGAATTGGCGCGGTAATTGGACTGCTTGCGGTTTTAACAATCTCGTCCAAAGTCTTGTTGACGGTCCTTGAGAGGTCTTTACGGCCTCACCGTCTCATTCTTCGGAGTCCCGGTCTTTAAGGCTCTTGGGGACTACGCCGTGGTAAAAATCCCTTTGGGCCAAGGGTGGAAAAAATGGCCTTACAAGGGGTGTCAAAGGGTAGAAGATTGGGCCGTGGGAAGGGGGTCTAGGGAGGCCCCCTATGGAAGCTTCTATAGAAGCTTCCAAGGAGCTTCTGGGCACGTGGCGCAGCCCGTGGACGATGTGGCGGCGGCCTTGATGGTTGGCGGACCCCAGCGCAATGAGGCGGCGGTCGTGGGGGACAGTCCAGCGACTGTGGCGGCCAGAGTAGCAGCTGGCGGGGCTGGCGGCAGCTGCGTTTGATGGCGGCAGCGGCACGGCGGCTGGAGGAGCAGCAGCACGGCGGCGGTCGGCAGCAACACGGCAACAGGAGGGCGGCAACACGGTGAGCTGGCGGAGCACGGCACGGCCTCCTCCTCTCTCTTCCAAGCACACCGAACCTCTCCTCCCCTCTTCCAAGAACTCTCCCCTCTCTCCCTCCTTCAGCACGACTTCCTCCTCTTCCTCTCTGTGTATGACTGTCAGCGTGTAAGCACCCCCCTCCCATCTAAGGGGGTGTTTATATAGGCTGTGGGGGTGGGGAATGGGTCTCCCCCCACGTGGGGGAAACTGCCCATGCAACCCCCACCTTCCCATCCCCTCCACATACTCCCTTCCCTCCAGCCATGCATCGGCTGGGGGAAAGGGATAATTACATAAAAAAAATTTGCCTTAAATTGATTGGATTTGCCCCTCCCAAGAGGGTGTTCCCGTGCGGTTAGCGGTTTTTATCCCCCGGTTCAATTTACTACTCGCAGAGGATTCTATTTTCCTCGTGCGGCTCACACATTACGCGGCCCATAATCCAAATGCGAGAAATACCCTTTTCTCAGGGTTTGCACGGCGTGTGGGAAGTAATATTTACGATACGATCACGCGGAAATATTACAATTTTGCACATGTGTAGCACAAAAATTCCAACTGACATATTGAATTCTATGAAGCCAAGCACTGGCTCAAAGAATGTACGTCTAAGCTAGTTCATATTGATTGCAATTTTTGCATACATGTTCAAGGAATGTAAGGGTTTGAGACGTATCAAAAGCATGTACGTCATAAAAAATGCGTCAGAGGATTATGTAACAAGGATTCTAGGCAAAACTTGGACATAAAAAATAACTCACAGTCCTGACATAGTGGAGTGTTAGGTCACAACAAGGGACATGGCTTTTAGGTAATTTTTTTCTCTCTTCTTAGTTGACTATTATCTTACTTTGGGATGAATCTGCTAACTTTCCTTTCCAATTACAAGTACTTTGTCACACGACAGACTTTATGCCTAGTGTTCAAGTATCGTAGATGGAGGATGCTCAAGGGTAAATGGTTCTGCCTTGATCAAGACATGCGTGAAAGTGTAGTTGTGGATGTTACTGTCATTTGTGAGGGCCGCGAGTTGCAAATGGAGGATGATTGGCCCTTGAGTATAATGTGCTAGGAAATTACATGAGGAAGGAAGCAGAGAGGTCATGCTAGAGAAGTTGCCACCGTGGAGCCAGACACGCTGACGGACAGAAGGAGAGACCGCCACACTGAAAGAAGCAAGAGCTGCCCGCTGCCATGCGAGCCATCCCGCCTTCACTACGCCAACTGCCGAGCTACTGCCGTTGATGCCGCATGCTGTCGTTGAGCCCACATGCTGCCATCAAGGCCATTCGAATCGTCCTCATCCTCTTCCACGTCATTATTATCCTCCCTCTTTCCACGTCGGAGTTGCACACCTTAGAAGCTTCATAGAAGCTTCTTTAGGAAGCTTCTAAGGGGGCTTTCTTAAGCCCCCTTCCCACCGATCACCCACAAGCCCATCCCTAGCCTCGGGATTTTAAGAGAAGAAGAGGAAAAACTCTCAAAGTCTCCATTGCCCCAAGGCCATTCACAACTCTCCCACAAAAAGATCCAAGCTCCAAACCCTCAGGCCTTCCGTAAGCCAAATCTTGCAAGCCGGTACTTCTTCAAGGATCTGTACTTCAAAGGGGATTTTCGCGTAAGAGGGAGACGGGCCAAGATCATAAGACTGCAAGCCAAGGCAAGAAGTTCGAAATCCATGAAGGCTAACCGAAGATCGAATTCGCGATGGGCCCTAAAAAAGTCACAAGGCGCAACCACAAAAGGTTCTTCTCCTAATATTCATGTGGATATCTCCTCGAGCCCACAAGTCCAGGTTTTTACTAATTTTGATTCCACGCAAAAGCATGGCATTAATCACGATAACTTCATGGATTAGGAAGCACCTATGCATGCTTAAAATCACCTAGTCAAGTTAAATGCAACTCGAAATAAATCGATTATTCGAACAATGATTAGAATTAGTTCATGACATGAAATTGGGTCATTGGTATTTTCCATATAAAGAAATTGTCTATCCATTTAACGTCCTTAATAGTATGTTGCCTTGTCGTGCATGTCAAAGTGACGGCCTAGAACACCTATTGCCTATCACTACAAGCTTGAGATTATTAAAGTGCACCTTTGACTAGGCATGGAAAGATTAATTGCACGTCACATTTTTAGACAAATCTTCATTGAATGATTCATTAGGGAAAGTCCTTAACCCCGTAGGAAATAGAAGAGTGCGGAAATGATTCTAGGAATTTGCATGTGGCATGTGATTGTAAATTGGAATAGGTCAACTCTAGTTTTTTTGGCATGAATTTCACTACGTTCTAGTCAGGAAAGGAGTGCATGTTGCACATTTGTCATATGAAAAATTTCATTCATCAAGAGTTGTATTTAGGGAAAGGCTGCATGGTTTATTGAAGCATGAAATCTTAAAAGCTTAGAAAAAGAATTGTGGGCATGATTCTTGAATGCAAGTCCTAGTAGGATCAATGGAAGTTATGCCACAATTTAACATGCGTTTTGATCTTAACAAGAAAAGTTAGGGTTATTGCAAATTTAGGGGTACGTAGAAGCAATGAATCACACGTTTAGGTGAATTGTGAGATGTTTAGGGTTATTGCAAATTTAGGGGTACGTAGAAGCAATGAATCACACGTTTAGGTGAATTGTGAGATGTTACAACTAGCTTTCTCCTTTAAGATTAAGTTAACATCTCTAGGGATGGTTCGTCCTTGTTGTAAGACAAGTAGATCGAATTATCTAAATCGCCTAACCCGCAAGGGATTCGCATAGGATGGCTCAACCGATACGATAAATAACCCAAGTGCTAACTAGGGTTTAGCACGTTAAGGACTTGACCTAGTTTCACGCACTTGTTACCAAGACGAAACCTTGAACCAAAGGTCCTACCCACATTCACGGAATGTAGGGAAAATTGGACGCTCATGCATAAAACGATCTAAGGTTTCTACCCTAAGGATCACTCGTTCAAATGATGAAACTCGGATTGAGTTGGAATCCCTAGGACCGAACGTTGTCGGCCTAGTGTAATTAGGAATGGGTTGGGTAAGAAGACACCCTAAACCCTGCTTCTCGTCTGGAGATAATTCTGTGACCAGAAAACGCCGTTCAATGGGTGAAATGATCCCATGGAATAGATGCGACACTTGTGCAATAAGTTGCAACGTCGCATAGACTTGTGGTTTGTTCACAAGAGAGTTTTGCCATTTCTTGGAATGAGGTTGGCAAGTTCTTGCACAAAGTTTAACTTGCAAGAGGATGAGTAGTCATCCTGTTATATCACCTTTCTTGGGAAAAATTGCCAAGTAAAGGGAAGTTAGGTATTTGCTTGGAAGCAAATGATCAATCAATAAATTGGAGCGACATGGTCGCCAGGATTTACTATTAAAAAAACCTAAGGTATTGGCTAAGTTGGGTTAACAGGGTATGGCCCTAACCCAAGGACAAAAGGGTGAACAAACAAACCCTTGGGGATCTTGCCAAGTCGCAATTGATCCCGGATCGAATGCTGGATGCATTCGGAGAGAAGGATTCACTCCTTAACAGTTGGCAAAGTAAACGACCACTGGAATTGATTGTGCTTGTAACAGTTTAGAAAGCACTGTTTGCATTGTTTGCTCAAAGAACTAAAGGATGAAATGATATCTAATGCTTCAGGTTGAAGGCCTGAAGGGAGAGGCAGCTTCAGTTACCCCCGACTGCCTGCCTGACCCTAACCAAGGGGGTTGTTGACCGCGCCGGGAACGTGGACCGAACCCGCCGCGAGAGGTCTTTCCGTTGAGCTCTACTTGGAGCAGGAGGATGCTTGGGTGCCAGGGGGGCTCTGGCCGTAAATCCCTCGCCTTCCGGGTCCTGCACAAGAGGCTAACGTGACTCGGGATTGGATCTCGAGGCCTGCATACTAGTTTACAAGCGGAAGCTTGGAATAGTGATCCCTGTGGATTACTGGATAGCCTTCGGGCGGATTATGGACAAGCCTACGGGCGGAACTCCTTGTATTTCAAAGATAAAATGATGAAATGTAAAAAAAGAACTTGCTTGATATTGTTTTTCTATGTCACGTGATAAGATTATGTGAAGGAACCAGTGCTTAATAGGATTAATTAAAGAAGCTGATTGTTATATGTCAAATTAATGTGTTAGATAATTACATAACTAAAACAAACCGAGGAAAGTGCAGAGGATAGACCATGGGTCCGTCCTACGGTTGGGTGGTCCCGGTTAGCCGGGAACTTTTATCAAAAATCTCGAAGAACAGCGGGATGATCATCATCATCAAAACGAATAACGAGAACGATGACCTAAAGTTACGTCTTACCCGATTTACGCTGTTTTAGGGGAACGGAATGGGACTATGCCTTATGGCAGAGAGGTTGAGCTTTGCATCCCTCTCGTTTCCCATTCTCCTTGAACCAAGTGTAGCATAAATCCGCTTCGGATCTGGCGTTTCTACGTAAAGTAGTACGCTTAGGTCCGATGCTAGTTGCTGCTAGATAATGACCAATCAGGATAACCTTGATTCAGGTCGATCCTAAGTGGGAACAGCCAGGATACTTCCGCTACGTGGCAGACACGGGAAGACCTAGATCGCAGATCCCATAACATTCCATGGAAATTCCGGGTGGAGCTTTCTAGACATCCTTTCCAATGGACTGCTAAGACGTGTCTTGGATGATTCTAGTGGACACGTTACAGGAGAGGAAGAGAGAAAGAGGGAGAGAAAGGAAACAAAGAGAAACAGGAAGAGAGAAATGAGAGATGAAGGGAGGGAGAGAAGAGGATGAGTGAGAGAAACAACGAGAGAGAGGGGGGGAGAAACAAAGAGAGAGGAAACAAAGAAAGGGAAATAGAGAGAGAAAGAGAGGGGGAGAGAAATAGAGAGAGGAAGAGGGAAGGAAGAGAGGAGGAGGTAGAAAAGAAGGGCGAGGTAAAGAGATGAAGGAGAGTGAAAAGAAGAGAGAGAGAGGGAGAAAGAGAGATAGAGAGAAAAAATAGAGAGCGAGAGAGAGGGAGAGAGAAATAGGAAAACAATGAGAGAATGAGAAAGAAGTTTAAGAAAGAAAAGTAAAGGGAGAGGGGGGAGAGAGAGATAAAGAGAGGTGGGGTGACATTTCTTTCAATATCTTTGTTTCTTAAGCTTTTTATTTTCTATCTTTGATTGTCTTTGCAATGAGATGAGTTGAGTGAGAGTAGGGAGGGAAGGAGGGAGAGAAATAGAGATAAGAAGGG
Organism: Lygodium microphyllum; assembly: GCF_053477565.2. Classification (NCBI taxonomy): domain Eukaryota; kingdom Viridiplantae; phylum Streptophyta; class Polypodiopsida; order Schizaeales; family Lygodiaceae; genus Lygodium; species Lygodium microphyllum. The sequence goes on from NC_141138.1 coordinate 63,827,595, forward strand.
AGGGGAAGGAAGAGAGAGATGGAGAGAAATAAAAAATGGGAGAGAGAGGGGCTTCATAAAAAAGTGTCAAAACCTGAGCATGGCATTTACAGGTTTGTAAACAAGCGAGAGAGAGAGAGAGAGAGAGAGAGAGAGAGAGAGAGAGAGAGAGAGAGAGAGAGAGAGAGAGAGAGAGAGAGAGAGAGAGAGAGAGAGAGAGAGAGAGAGAGAGGCCGCCGCCACTACCGCCATCTACGAAGAGGGAGGAGACAAGTGTAAAGGAGAAGGAAGGACCTCTCGAAGGAGAAAAAAAATGAGAGAAGTACGAAGGGATTCTTCTTCAAGCTTTGAGGTGAGTGCATTATCTCTTCTCTCTTTGTTTTTCTCTTTTCTTTACTTCTCTCTTTCTTTTTGTTGATGAAGAGTGTATAGAGAGAAGAAGTGAGAGAGATCAGCATGCGCAAGGGAGATTGAGAGAGAGAGAGAGAGAGGTCGCTGCCACTGCCAATCCATCACAAAAAGAGAGGGGACAACTGCAAAGAAGAAGGAGGGAACCCGTGAAGGAGAAGAAGAAGAAGGAGAGAGAGAGAGAGAGAGAGAGAGAGAGAGAGAGAGAGAGAGAGAGAGAGAGAGAGAGAGAGAGGCTGCCACTGCCACTACCATTGCCACCACATCCACTAATGAGAGAGGGGACAACTACAAAGGAGAAGGAGGGAACCCCCAACCTATGTCTCTTCTCCATCTTTCCCTCCTCGAGCTTGCATGGCAGGCACCAAGCAAGCATGTCCCCATTTCTCAGTCATGGAAAGGCCTCATGCCAAAGCCCGCCACCTAGAGTACAAGATGGAGCCTCCTCTAGTGTAGCCAACAAGTGCTCCCCATAGAGCACAATGACCACCAGAGAAGAAGAGGAGATGGAAACCGGGCACTATCGCCCTTCGGGAGATAAGGAGAATGCAGTGTGGATACGAGCTTCTCATCCCGAAAAGATATTTTCATAAGGACGTTGTTTGGGAAGTCATGCAAGACTTGGAGCTGAAAGGGATGGAAAGATTTTGGGCACGAGTGCAGGACGGTCCACGAGTAGGAAGATAGACTATTGCATCTATGACGATGGAAAGAAGAGCCTACATGATGTACTACATGTACCTTCTATTACCAAGAATCTATTGTCGACTGGACAGATGGCAGAACAAAATTTGCAAGAATCTACTATTGGTTGGATAGATGATTTCAAATGATACACATGGCTGTACATTCGAAAGTATAAGGATGAGGTACTCCACGTCTTTAAGCAAATGGGTTTATAAAGAGAAATGCAAGTCAGATGGTTCGTTGGAAAGTTATAAATCCCGGCTCGTTGCAAAGGGATATGCGCAACAATATGGCCTAGATTATGAGGAGACTTTCAACTCAGCTTGCTAAGATGGAAATGGTGATAATAGTCATTGTATTAGCAGCTTCTAAGGGCTGAAAATTATGACAAATGGATGTCAAAAATGCATTCCTAAACGGCGACTTGCTTGAAGAGGTATATATGGAGTAGCATGAGGGTTATGTACACAACATGAGGTCTTTATGGATGCTGGCTAGCAACCCCGTCTATCATGCTAGATCCAAACACATAGAGATTCACTACAATTTCATAAGAGAAATGGTACTTGCAGGACAGATTGATCTACTTCATGTGAAGTCAGAAGACCAGGTAGCCGATATCTTTACCAAATCACTTGGTAACTTAAAACACCTCCATCCATTGAGATTGAGGTGAAGACAAGAAAGAATAGAGAAGATGACTTAGACGTATATAAAAACAAGAAGGAAGAAGTAGAGCTTAGAGACACTACCACTTCCTATATAAGTATTTCTGGCTCTAACACCATGGTATAACTCTTACAAATATCCAAATGCTTCCCCAAAAAGAGTTGAACAAGTTTGGAATAAGTTGGAGTGAGCAGAAGATCAATGGGACTTATTCATACCTCAGGGTCCTGACTATAATGAAAGCTTGAAGTGAAGCTCTTCTTCTTAGGCCTAACAAGTGATAAAAAAGCTCCTTGAGTAATACTTTTTTGAATTGATTATATCTAGCTTTTGCAATCACAAGCTCTTTTTCTTCTCGGGCCTAATCAAGTGATGAAAAAGCTCCTTGCGAAATACATTTTCGAATTGATTATATCTAGCTTTTGCAATCAAAGGATTTAGTTTTTTTTTGAAACTCTGATACACAATTTTTAGACATTAGGTGTAGGTGACATTGGCAAATGAATTATGCAAGAATATTTAGTGCATATAGCTAGAAGGGTGGCAGGGGTGCATGCCCTGCCACCTAAATTTTTCCCCCTCTGTAACCATCGCTATTTGCGTCAGAAATTTACTCTGTAACCATCGCTATTAGTGTCGCTAACCCAATTAGCGACGTTAATAGCGACGCAAATAGCAACGAATGGATCGCGTCGCTAATAGCAACGCGAATAGAAATGATGAGGGTAATTTTTTCCATGAATAATTTCGCCACTTTAAACGTTGCTATTGGGTCTATATGTTGTAGTGACATTTCATGATAAAAATTCAATGTTGAACGAACATGTCATCATGATCCTCAAAAATGATTTTCAATAAAAACATGATGTTATTGAATAAAATAATCCTTCAAAACTCCCATATAGTGTGATCAAAGGGTCAAGATCTTGATGGTCTTCCAACATTCGCCATTGGCTTAGCGGTTAGTGGGGGGGACCCTATAAAGAAGGGATCCAAAGTTCAAGCCCCAAGTCTACCATGCTGAACACATCTGCAATTTGCAGGACCCTAGTGACCTCTTTTCATATGCTCTGTATGTGGCACGTGGATATTGTGTTCTCCCTCATGTGGGAGTATAAAAATCAAAAGTTGTTAATTGAAGGTGGCCTTTCTTGAACTCAATTTTGAATTTGAACCTTCCACCTTTACACATGGCAGCTAATGAGGGAAGAAGAGCCTTAGAAAATTCAAATTTAAATATATATTTTTATAATACCACTCTTTATGAGATGAAAAGGAGTTTGATGGGCCAAAGGTGAGAAAACCAAGTGGATAGAATATGCACACCAACCCCTTATAATTGATCCACCTCAAATCTCACTTGCTTAGAGAAGTCATTAATTGTTAAGCTAAAGGGCCCTTTTGTGTACATATTCTTCTAATGAGATAATTTCCCATCTGTTGTTCATATGTCTATGAGACAAAGCTTGAGTGGCATACTCAAGCTTGCTTCAACACTTTCTATTTTATATGAATTTTTAATGTGTATTTTAGAGAGATACTGAGAACATTCTCAAGCTTGTCTCAACCCTGTCTTTTTGTGAGAAGATGTTGATAAGATAGGATTCTAGTCTCTCCTTAGCCTTTGACGCCTCTTTGAGATAGAGCTTGAGTACTGTCTTAGGCCTATATCGACCCTCTCACATTTTCCTAGGAGTTTGAGGTTTCTTTGGGATAAATCTTGAGCATGTGCTCAAGCTTATATCAACCCTCTATTTCACTACCTGTGTAAGGACATTGACAAGAAAGTGAGATGATAGAGCTTGGGCACATGCTCAAGCTAGTAGCAAGTCTCCCCTTTATTATGTCATTATAATATGTCTTTAGGAGTGAGCCTAAGATTGTATCAACCTTTTTCTTTATGGGGAAGTAGCATGTCAAGATTTTTTCCCACTCTCCCTTAGGGCATGCCAAGGCAGTTTCTCCTCTCTCATTCATATGGCTATGAAATAGCACTTGAGCATATGCTCAAGTTTCAATCAACACTATCTATTTGATATGGCTTTTTTATATGACATCTTTGAGATAGAGCTTGAGAACGTGCTCACGATTCTATCAACCTTTCTCTCTCTTTATTTGACCTTAAGATCTATTTAGGATAGAGCTTTAGCATGTGGAAGGTGGTATGATTGTATCCCATCTCCCTTGTTTGAGAGAATGGCAAGATATGGAGAAAGAGGTTGAGCATGTGCCCAAGCATGTATCAACCATCTCTCTCTCTCTCTCTCTCTCTCTATATATATATATATATATATATATATATATATATATATATTTGGGATAGAGCTTGAGCAAGTTCTTGGAGCTTATATTAGCCCTCTTTTTTAGGGAGGGAGAAAGGTGGTGTGATTGTAACCCCTCTTCCTCTATTAAGACAATGGTGGTAGTTTCTCATCTCCTATTGAGGTGTTTGTGAGAGAGAGACTGAGTTGCATGCTCAAGATTACATCAACACTTTCTATTTGATATCTCTTTCAAACAGAGCTTGATAACGTGCTCAAGATTTCCTAAACCCTCTCTTTCTGTGGAAAGATCTTAAAAAGATAAATTCCTAGTCTCTCCTTTAGTTTTTAAGGTCTATTTGAGATAGATCTTGAGTACTTACTCAGGCCTGTATTAACCCTCTAACATTTTCATGAGTTTGAAGTGTCTTTCTGAAAAAACTTGAGCATGAGCTCAAGATTCTATCAACCCTCTGGGTGTGTGAAGAGCTTGGCAAGAAATTGAGACAATAGAGCTTGGTCAAGATGGTAGTAATTCTCCCCTTTATTATGTCATTGTAAGATATCTTTGGGACCAACCATCAATCCTTTCCTTATGGGAAAGAAGCCTATTGAGACGGCTTTCCACTCTCCCTTTTAGGTAATTCCAAGGAAATTTCTCCTCTTCCATTAATATGGCTATGAGATAACTCTTGACCATGTGCTCAAGCTTCAATCAACACTATCTATTTCATATGACTTTTTTATATTTCTTTGAGACAGAGCTTGAGCTCGTACTTAAGCTTGTATCAACACTATCTATTTCATATGAATTTTTTATATTTCTTTGAGAGAGAGCTTGAGCTCATGCTTAAGATTGTATCAACTCTTTCTTTACGGAGGAGGACTTTGGAAATATAGGTTCCTAGTTTCTCCTTTGTCTTTGAGATTCCTTTGGGACAGAGCTTGAGCACGTGTGAAAGATTCTATCATCCATCTCTTTTTTGTATGAATTTTGAGATAACTTTGGAAATATCTTTGGGATATATGTTGAGCACGTCCTAGAGCCTTTTATCAACCATGGATTTCTCGATAGAAGGCAGTGGTTCTTGGCAAGATATTTACGTAGAGATTGAACCAAGCCCATATCAGCCCTCTCTTTTTCTAATTGACTTTGAGATCTCTCTTGGGATGGAACTTCAACAAATTCTCAAACTTGTATCAACCCTTGCCTTATAGGAAAGGAGCTTAGCAATATATTTCCCCTCTCCCTTTGAGATAGTTTTCCACCTCTCTCACTGAGTTTCCAATGAAACAATGCTTGAAAGTATGTATCAACCTGGTCTCCTGGGGGATGAGCTTGGCAGGATAGATACTTAGTTTCTCCTCTATCTTTGAGACTTCTTCATTAAGATAGTACTTTAGCACATGCTAAAGGCTATATCAACCATCTCTTCTCTATACAACCTTGATGTGTCCTTGGGATAGAGCTTGAGCACATGCTCAAGCATGTATCGATCTTCTCTTTCTTTGGGTGGAGGTTAACAAGATAGTGAGAAAGAGGTTGAGCACATGCTCAAGGCTATAAGCTATATGAACCCCCTATTATGTGCCTTTAGCTCTCTTTGGGACATAGCTTGAGCATGTGGTTAAGTCTATATAGCCCTCTCTTTAGAGTGAGAAAGGTGGCACCATTGTTTCTCCTCTCCCTTCTTTCAAACAATGGTAATATAGTTTCTCCTCTCCTATTGAGATGTGTGTGAGAGAGAGCTTGAATGGCATGCTCAAGCTTGCATCAACACTTTGTATTCGATATAACTTTCTGATATTTCTGTTAGAGAGAGCTTAAGAACATGCTCAAGCTTGTCTCAACCCTCTCTTTCCATAGAAAGAGCTTGATAAGATAGATTCCTAGTCTCTCCTCAATCTTTGAGGTGTCTTTGCAATAGAGATTGAGTACTTGCTAAGGCATGTATTGACCCTTGTATGTTCTGATATGAGTTTGGGAGAAAGTTTTAGCATGTAATCAAGCTTGTATCAACCCTCTATTTCACTAGGCTTGGGAGGATCCTAGCAAGAAAGTGAGACGAGAGAGCTTGGAAGCTAGTAGTAATCCTCCCCTTTATTATGTCCTATAAGATGTCTTTAGTCCAAGCCTAAGTTTGTATCAACCCTTTTCTTATGGAAAAGGAGCTTGTCAAGATGGTTTCACACTCCCTTTGAGGGCATGTGAAGGCAATTTCTTCTCTCATTGAGATGGTTGTGAGATGGAGCTTGAGCACATGCTCATGATTATATCAACATTACCTATTTGATATGACTTTTTGATATTGTTTCCCCTCTATCTCTAAGTGAAAAATGGTAGTCTCTCCTCTATCACTAACATGTCTATGAGATAGAGCTTGAGCATGCTTATATTAGCACTATCTTTTTTATATGAATTTTTGCTATCTCTTTGAGATAGATCTTAACCATGTGCTCAAGCTTGTATCAACCCTTCCTTCTTTGACAAAGAGATATATTTTTAGGTTCTTATTTTTCTTTTACATGTCTTTGAGAGAGAGCTTGATAAGCAACTTATAAGAATATTATGTTTGAGTACTTTAATGCCACTTGTATGAAAATATGCATATTACTTTAAGAAACAATAATGCACTTTGATTTCATATAATGACAAAGAGACAAGATAAATGTTAAAGTGTACATGCATACTCTTAGGATTCAAGTTAGAGACTTGAGTGAAATCTTATGTGCATGGGAAGAGATTGTTTGTGTGATGTGCCAATCACGCCTAATATGAGCTAGGCTAGGAACCAACCTAAGTCATCAAGAGGTCTGTGGAAGTGAAGGGAATGAGCCTTGAAGTGGAAGCATAGAGTGGAAGCAAGAGCTATGGTGAGAGAGAGAGAGAGAGAGAGAGAGAGAGAGAGAGAGAGAGAGAGAGAGAGAGAGGATCTTGTGTGATTGGTCTTCCCTTTATTCAAATGTCAGCAAAGAAATAAAGAATGAAGTGATAATGATGGGTGCCCACCACTTGCAGTGTATAGCTCTGTGGGTATGCAAGTACATAAGTGTAACTAATACATGGGCAAAAAGACACTCGCATCTTTATCCCCAACAACCTCCCACTTAGAGGCAAAAGTGCCCCTAGTGAGGAGAGAAGAAAAAAATTAACAAAGTATAAATGCATATGAGTACAATAGGATGAGAAAAGACATCATCTTATCCAATACCCATCACCTTCCTAAGGAACGAAAAATGCTCTGCTGAGAGACTTTTAATGAGCAAATTTGTAGGATTTTGGTCAATGGAGATCTTAACAAGCTCAATGGACTTGTCCTCAATGACCTCTCGTATAAAGTGATAATTTATCTCAATGTGCTTCATTTTCACATGGAAGATCAGATTCTTGGCCAACTAAATAGAACTTGACATGTAATTCAAATGTAGTGTTGGGACCATATCAGTAATACCAAGGTTTTCTATCACAATAGATGGCCTAACCAAAGAGTCTCCTTGCAAGCCTCAGTGGCTACAACATACTCTACCTCTGTAGTAGATGGACTTCCTAGACATCCAAGAAATAGCACTTCTAGTAAATGTGAAGACATAGCCAAAGATGGACTTCCTACTATGTAATGTTCCACTCCGCATCGTTACGATGTGTGGGAACCACCACCCCTCTCTCCTTATTAATAAGAATAATAATAATAAATTTAATTACCACCCCTTGTCATCGCCGATAGGTGGTGGGGGGAAGGAGAAGGAAGACGCGTGATGACATGGGGAAAAGGATGAGAGGAAGCTCTTGCCGATGACATAAAGGAGGAGATGACATAGCAGAAGTTATTGCCGATGACGTAAAGGAGGAGACGGCGCAGCAGCTGACGCGGGAGAGATGATGTTGCTGAGGAAGAAGTGGAGTTCACAATGACGATGAAGAGGGGAGAGGCCATGTGTCCAAGCACACCCCCTTGAACTTAATGGCCCAATCTATAGGCCGCCACCACCATGAACAAAGAAAAGTGGAGGGTGGTTGCATCACCAGCACAGCACCACCACGAACAAAGTAAAGTGGAAGGTGGTTGCACCACGAGCACACCACCACTACCCCACGTCCCCCCCCCCCCCCCAATCGTAAAGAGGCAGGTGATACTTCTTCTTCCTCCCCCCCTTGCCATTGAGAGAGAGAGAGAGAGAGAGAGAGAGGAGAAAAGAGAGAGAGAGAGGAGAGAGAAGAGAAGAGAGAGAAAGAGAAAGAGAGAGAGAGAGAGAGAGGAGAAGAAGAAGAGAAGAAGAAGAAGAAGAGGGAGAGGGAGAGAGAGAGAGAGAGAGAGAGAGAGTGTGTGTGTGTGTGTGTGTGTGTGTGAAGGATCCCATTCCTCTTCCCCTCCTTAGAGGGTGACCACATGTGTTTCTCTTCTCCCTATCTTCCCGCAAATTTAATCCCCATCACAATCAAGAAGAGTCACCCCATCAGACTATCTCTTTGATGAGAGATAGAGAGGGAGAGAGAGATTCATAAGCCGAAGGTTTGGCCCCAAAATGGAGGGAGACACGTACCAATGGTAATCTCGCATCCAACAGTAGAGCTGCCGGCCAGGACATTATTGCTTTCATATCGAAATATTAGTACTATTTTCCATCTTCTCTATTCGTGAGTCAGAGGTTATAATGCTTTGACATGCGCATGAACTCATGTAAAGGGGCAGCTTGAATTTATTCCTATTGTTATGATTTTGGCATTTTATTTGTTCTTTTTAACCTAACCTAGTTGCATACAGCTTATTTGCTGATAGAGCAACTACAAGGAAGAGTTAATCAATGGTTACAAATAACATAATTGCCAAAATAATATAACATTAAGAATCGCGAATAGAAAGTCCTAATTTCAAGTTTGGATACTTCAAAAGTACTTAGCCCAAGAGCCCAAATTATAAGAAAAACCTAGATTCTAGCTCAATGCAAGGCTTGTTCGGGTCTAGTTACTTGGCCTCACCTTGCACTTATCTTATCAAGTATTTACATGTTAGGCCTATAACATGTTTGATATATGAGAACAATTTCATGTTTGCTTCATGGCTTGGCTAAGAGAGCTAGTATAAGAAATAAATCATAAGGATTAAAGCTAAAATGTTTTGAGATCTGTCTAATAACTATGACTTCCACCAATCCAATTCAGAGTTGGATTATTGATCAAGGTAAGTGACCTATGGAACTTATGTCTTGTATAGTGTTAAAACCCCTAACAAATGCCTTAGCCGAAAGAATAGTGTGTTAAGTAAATTTTATATGGAACCGCTCTTGATCCCAAGGGGGAGAGCGAGTATGCGATGGAAAGTTTATCGCGACTATTCATGCAATGTTTGGAAAAGGTCACCATTGTTTTTGTTGATTGATTGAATTAATAACATCCTAAAATTCTTTTGCATTAAACTGATTGTGGAATGTGATTTGGATGATTATTCCAAGTGCTTGTGATTGTTGGAAAATTCATGGCAGGGGTTTGTGATGACAAGTTTCCATGGTAATGAAGGAATGTTTTCTTGGAAGATGATATTAGGCTAATTGCCTTGATTGTGCTTAATTCTTAACTGGATTAATTAACATGAAATTTGCGCGGGTGGATCATCCCCAAGGTCCCCCCGCGTTTCAACCCAAGAGGGCATTGCTCGATTCACGGGCCGAAGGTCGAGTGGTGAAAAGGCCAACTGCGAAAGTTGTGTCTCACTCCTAGGTCATTTTGGATTAGTGGAGCTTTGGACACCCCTTTCCTAGTCTAGAACGGATTTGTAGACTACCATGAGGCCCAATGACTAAGGCTTTGGAAGATCCTATTCTAGATATTGGATGGAAATTATGGTGCCATGTGATTTGGACTGACTACTTTTGTTGGAAAGAAGGGATACATAATTTCTCCTATATGAGTAAGAGACAAAAATTAATGTGAAGATAAGTTAAGGAATTTGTTTGAACTTGTTTGCCAAAGGATTGCTTGCTATGTATTCGTGTTTGTGCTGTAAATTACGTGAATGAACCTTGTGCCCTAAAGGCTTAATTAAGGAAGTTGGTTTTAAATGTCACATGTAATTGTGGTAGGACCTAATTAGAAAACTAAAGCTATCAAGGGAAGCGGGTGGGATGGTTTTGTCATACGGTAGGGTGGTCTCAGAGAACTAGGATGCTTCTCATAAGGTCTTACCGCCATTTTGCCTTTAGGTACTGTTAAGTTAGAACCCGATTCATGCCGTTTTAGGGGACCGGAATAGGACTATGCCCTATGGGCAGAGAAGTTGAGCGGCGCATCCCTCTCGTTTCCCATTCGCTTTGAACGAAGTGTGGCATAGGTTTGCTTTGGCTTGGGTATCTCTGCGTAAAGTAGGATGTGCAAATCCCCATGCTAGAATGCTGATAGGAGAACTTGGCCACTAGGAACCCAAATTTCAAGTCAATCCTAGTGGGTGTTCCGTTGTGAGGCGGACTCGGGAAATCCTAGGTAACAAACCCCCGAACATTCCATAGGAGTTCCGAGCAACGACGCTGTCCTGCCGCTACGCACACACCATGTAAAAAAATCTAGAGTGTGGCTTCCTTTTAGATTTAGAGAGCCAATGCCACTTTAGACATTAGTATTAGTGTCCATGGTTCAAAATATTAGTTTTTTTTGGACAAGTTTTTAGTCAATTTTTGATATTCTAGATATTATCTCTTGTAAAAATCCATAAAACTATAGATAACTTCTAGATTAGGAGGACATGTAAAAGAAAGCATGTAGCTTTCAGCCAATTTGAGAGGATTTTATGTAAAAAAAAGAGATTAGCGAAATCGCGCAACACGCGATCGCTGGTTTCAAGTAGTGAATAGCACTCCGAAAGTGGGAGATGAAGGAGTGATCTAGCAGGATTCTGGCTAGGTGTCTTGGTATTTAACCCCCCTTTCGGAGCCATTGGAAGCATCAGATTGGCGATCTGAGAAGCATAGAGGAAGGTATTATTTTGTACACGTTTTTGTCTATTAGAATTATATTTTCTCATAATGGTGAAAGAAATCGACAAGCTTTGTCTCTGTTAGTATTCTTCTATATTTTCTAATTATTTTTTAGGGTATTCTTCTACATCTTCAATCTCTTCAAACCCCTTCTCTTCCGTCTACTCCTCTCCTTGAATCTACCTACACCCTGCTGTCTCTTATCTTCAAGAACTTGGCTTAAAACCTTCAACCCTTCTCTTATCTCTACCATCTCTGAAGTCTAAGATCTTGAACCCCCATACATTCGTGTCTTGCCAAATCCCTGTGGTGACCTTCAACCCTATGCGCTGTGACATTGGTGAACTCGATTAGAAGTTCGGTGTAAGAGAACTCCAAGATGGGGGATTCTTCAGGAGATACTCTACAACAATTGGTGTGCATACTGCAGCAGACTCAGCAACAATAAATCCAAATATTACAACAACAACAACAAAGGCAAGATGAAGAGAAGATTGATTCCACAGCTATCAAGGCCCTAGAGGAAGTTGGGTGTGAATTAAAACAATTTAATGGTTAAAATGTCTCTGTTTTTATTTGCTTATATGTTTAAAAAATGATTTTCTTTGGTGTACCACAACATGCATGGAGCCGTTATTTTGCCAAACTAGCCAAGCATGGTCTTCAAGAAAGAATCCATGGTCTTTTCCAACAAGATGCGGATTGGGCTGCATTTAAAAAATCCATACGCGAAGAATTCTTCTTAGAAGACTCTGGCCTAGTGATGAAGAAAATTTTCACTGAATGGGTTGAAAAACCCAACAAAGGTTTAGCTGCAACAGCTCTACACCATGAGTTTGAAAGTAAATTTGGACAACTTGATGTTGAAGGCCAACAAAGTATGGAAGGTCAAAAGATTGAATTATTCCTTAAGGCTGCAGATCCCATTTTGCAAGAGAAGCTTGTTGATCGCCTAGAAGATGCTACCTCCGAATCAGGAGTCAAGACTGCATGGACAGATGTTACTGATGCAGTTAACATGATTGCTCGAAGACAGCGGATGCAACTAAGATTGGGCTCTACTTCAACTTCAACAACTCCATTGATGGAGCTTGTTCCACCTTCAAAATCCCCTATTTCTTTGACTAATCAACCAGCTTTTTCTTCTTCTGTTCCTTCTAAAAATGATGTAATGGATGAACTTATTAAAAGCATGCATGACCTTCATCTGAATCTTACAGAAATTAGTTCCAAAGTAGAGAAGCTGGATGTCAAAGTCGAAGAGCGAGGACGAGCGTCAACTCAAAGACCTATGAGAGAAGGATTTAAGAGGTGTTGTATTTGGTGTGATAGCCAACAACATGACAAGAGGGAGTGTTCTACCTTCTATGAGGCTAAAGAACAGAAGCTCGTCTTTTGGAAAGATGCAAAAATTCATGCGGCTAAAACTGGACTTCCACTAGAGCCAAATTTTGGCAATGGTGGAATGAAGGAAAGATTAGAAGATTTAGTTGTAAAGAATTCCTATGCAGCAATTGATACAGCTACCTATGGGCTACAAATTGAGCCAATTAAATCAAGTTTGAATGCATGTAAATCTAATGTGCAATCTAAAGTATGGATACAGGCACTAGATCAAATGGAAAGTGGAAAAGCAGCCAAAGAAGATTTGGCTAACACCAGTCAGTGTATTTGAGGAATAACTAGTTGGAAAGAACCAGTAGATTCCTTTTCTGCCTTTGCACATTTGGCTGACGTCAATCATAAAGAAGTCTTGATTAAAGAAAAGAGAAGAAGAGAAGATGAACCAGGGCCTTCCTCTTCTGGCCTTCCAAAACAAGTAACTAGAAGAACACCTGAACAACCAAAATTACTGAAAATATAACCCCAAATCAAGAGATGGAAGATGCACCACAAACAAAGAAGACCGAAGAAAAGAAGAAAGGCAAGCAACCAGGCTACAAATTATAGTCTGACATAGAATCTGCAACTGATCTCAAACGAGTCCTAGAAGAACGAATTCTAGGAAGCAAAATTAAATTCACCTTAGGTGAAATTCTTGGAATTGCCAAAGGTGAATTCCATGATGTAATTATTAATGTAATCAAAAGGAAAAGACAATATGTTGGTGATGAAGAAACAGTGCATGCTTTTTTGCAAGTTCTTCGAGTTTTTGTTTAGGATGAAGAGAAGCTGACTTCACAAGAATTCAACTTGAGGCGGTTAAATAATTAATTGCAGCAATTGAAGCGGAAGATAAAGAAAACATGAATGCAAAAATTAAAGAAGTGAAAGCTAAAAATGTAATGGTCGGCTGGTCCAAACAAGTTGGGCAACCACCTCTCAAAAAGAAGGCCGTCTACAGCACGTGCATGAAGAAGAAGAGGCTCGGTTCATTCCAAGCAGTTACTACTCCCGTACACATTGGACAAGAGCAACAACGGAGACAGTTATCAAAATTGGAGAAAGAGAAACACCATGTATTGCACTCTTAGACCATGGCTCGGAGATAAATGTCATGGCAAGGAGTCTCTATGAAAGTGGCGGATGGCCCATAGATGTTGATGCAGGTTGGTGAATGAGAGTTGCAAACAACTCTTCTGGAGAGTTATATGCTGCATGTCCTAATGTGCAGGTAACTATTGGAGACATAAAAGACAATTTTCACTTTTTTGTTCAAGACTCTTGTAGTTACCCTATCATTCTTGGGCAACCTTACATTTCTAAAGCCCACTTGGAAACAAATGTGAAGGCAGCTTTTACTCTTTCTTTCGGATTTCCACCGTCTCTCTTTCAAGGCAAGGAGTCGTTCAAAAGGTTGACCACGAGGAGGGATAATAAGACCTCTAAAATCTTAGCTTCTTCGGAGAGGGAAAGGGTTTATAAAGCTTTAGAGAAAAAGGGTCTATAGGATATAATCATGGTGAAAGTTTATGTGTGAGTGTGGCTTCACAAACATCTATGAAAGCCCTTGGGAGATCTTTTGGGCACTGGAGAGAAAGGACTTAGGGATTTTTCAAACCTAGGGGGAAATTTTGAAAGATAACACAAGGGTTTATAGTATGGGGAAAAAGGCGTGTAAGTAAAAGGGAACACGGGGTTTAGAAAGGCTTAGGGTGTATTAAAAAAAAGAAATATGAGGGGTAAAACACGGGGTTTCAAACACAAGATGGGACTTATGGATTTAGCCATGGGGATTAAGGGTTTTTGAGGTCAAGGGAAATGGGCTAAGGTGGCTTTCGAGGGATGCTAGGGGGGCAAAGGGTTTCTAAAGGTTAGAACTGGGAGGGGATAAAAGGGTAAGGAAGGGTATAGGAAGGGGAACTTGAGGGTTTTAAAAACCCGGGGGAGGGGGAGAATTTATGGAGTAGAAGGGATATGAGGGGGGTGAAAGGGTTTTAAGAAAACTGGGGAGGGGGGGTGAAAGGGAAAAAGCACAGGAAGGGGGGCTTGAGATGGTCCCCCTTAGAAGCTTCAAGAAGCTTCTTGAAGCTTCTGTGGGGGTTTTAGGAGCCACGTGGGGGGAGGGAAGAATCTTGGCAGCATCAAACTGGGGGGAAAATGGATTGCAGACAGCGGTGATGTCGACAGCATCAGGCGGCGGCACTCGAAGCAGGGCGGCGGCCTATCTCCTTCCGTCCTTCCTCCCCCTTCAACCCTGCGGCCTTCCCTCTTTAAATAGGGGAGGGGAGGGAATCCTCCCCCCCTTGAGCTATCCACTTGCATGGCGAGGGGCCTGAGCAAGCTCCAGCGAGGAGCTTGCTGGCCCCTCTATCCCGCCTCGATCCTCCAGCTCGATGCGCCGCCATGAAGGTGAAAAAAAAAATTATACATTTAATATATTAAACCTATGGATGCAAACCTTCTCCAATCAAGATAGATGCCATTAGCAGAATGCAAGAAAAATGCACAAATGTTTCAGAGGCAAGAAAATTTCTTGGCGCATGTGTATTCTATCTCATATGGATACCACATTTTTCTCATGTAACCGAAAATCTTTATCAATTATTAAGAAAATCCCAAAGATTCTCTTGGAATAAAGATCATACTCTCACTATGCGTAAATTAAAAAAGCTATTAATTTCAGCCCCCACTCTCAAAAGGGCTGACTATTCAAATGGTCAACCCATCATCCTTATTGTGGATACAAGTCCCATTGGGATAGGATGGGCTATTGGCCAAGAGGATCTTGAAGGTAACATGTATGCAATTCTTTTTGGAGCAAAAGTTCTCAATGAATGTCAAATAAGGTACGCACAAGTAAAAAGGAAATTGTGGGGAGTTGTAACAGCATTAAAGTGTGATCGTGAATACTTTATAGGTGCTTCCATAGTGGTAGAAACTGATTGTCTTTCACTCTTGGGCATGATTGCCAACTGCTCTACACCCGACATTTCTATGCTAAGATGGATTGCATATATTAAGTCACTCAACCCCGAATTAAAGCATATTGCAGGAAAGGAGAATCCATTTGTTGACATGCTATCACGTGCAAGATATGACAATGAAGAAGAGCTTATGGAAGAAGATGAAGCCGAAGAATCTATACTTGCTGAATTTCATTCCATGGCTTACTGAAAATACATTTTCAGTTACTACATATACTGGTCCAAAGATGAAAACAAAAGGATGGTCAACTAAAAGCTAGTATGCTCATTGCATTGCTCAAGTTCTAGTTCATTTCCTTGAAGAAGATTATGAATAAGATTGGCTAAAGATCGGCCAATATTTGAGCACAATGAAGAAGAAGGAGACTTGGACTGATGAGGAGTTCAAACATATCAAGAGGAAAGCTTATGGCTTTTTTCTTAAAGAAGGACATCTATGGAAGCACGGAAAGAAGAAGAAAGGAGTGCCTGTCCGATTTTTAGGTAACAAAAGATTGCAACAACAGGTAATGAAGGAATTTCATGAAAGCCTGTGGGCTGGCCATAGAGGCATATGGGAAACCTTTAGTAAAGTCAAAGAAAAATATTGGTGGCAAAACATGTATCGCGACATAGCACATTTTTTTGAAACCTGTTTTGTGTGTCAAATGTATTCTATGATCAAGCATTGAGATGGGTTACAACCAACTTATCCTTTATCTATACATTATAGATGGGTTATTGATCTTGTAACCATGCCTACAGGAATATGGAATATGCACATTTTTTTGAAACCTGTTTTGTGTGTCAAATGTATTCTATGATCAAGCATCGAGATGGGTTACAACCAACTTATCCTTTATCTATACATTATAGATGGGTCATTGATCTTGTAACCATGCCTACAAGAATATGGAATATGCAGTATTTAGTGCTTGCAAGAGAGGATCTAACCAATCAAGTTGAAGGAAAAGCCTTAAAAACCAAATCCACTCAAGCTGTTTGTCGTTTTTTGCTTGAAGAAGTGTTTTGTAGATATGGTTGTGTGGGTAAAGTAACTCCAGATAGAGGAGAGTTGGATGTTGATGAGGCACGCACCTTCTTTGCTCAATTGGGTATTAAGTTGGCTTTAACTTCATCCTACAACCTTGGAAGCAATGGAAAGAGTGAGAGAGGTCATCAACCTATTCTCAAAGCTCTAGCAAAGTCTTGTAGAGGAAAGATCAAAGAATGGCCTAAAATGCTACATTTTGCATCACGGGCTGACCAGACTACTCACAGTTCAGTGACTGGCTATATGCTAGCTCAACTTATGCATGGACAACAACCAATTATGCCAATTGAAGAATCTATTTTCACATAGAGTCTTCTACCTTGGGAGGAAGGCATCAGTAGAGAAGAATTGCTGACTTTGCGCATATGGTAGCTAGAAAGAAGGCCTGAAGATGTTCAAGCAGCTATTGAGAAGCTAAAGACAACAAAACTAAAGAACAAAAGAAGATTTGATAAGTGACATCAACTTCGGCCAAGAGCAATTCATAAAAATGAATGGGTGCTTGTCTATGATAACAGCCTAGACAATCAATACAGTGCTTCTATGAAGATGGTAGAGCATTGGTTTGGCCCATATGTGGTAAAGGTTGTTCATGACAATGCCACATATTCATTGGCTGAATTGGATGGAACAAGCATGAAGATACCCATAGCTGGAAAAGAATCAAGCTCTTCAAACGAAGAGAAAGTTCAACATATGAGCAAGAAGACTTGAATATAATTCAAGAGCATGAAGACATGGAGGAAGAAGGAGAGGCAGAAGATGAAGACAATGACATGGCAGAAGATACTTATTCTAACATTGCAAATCTGTAAGACTTTGGCACATGCCCGAGGATGTGCAAGTTAGGAGGGGGTGAATGTCGTGCGGCTATGCGCACACCGTGTAAAAAAATCTAGAGTGTGACTTCCTTTTAGATTTAGCAAGACAATGCCACTTTAGACATTAGTATTAGTGTCCATGGTTCAAAATATTAGTTTTTTTTTACAAGTTTTTAGTCAATTTTTGATATTCTAGATATTATCTCTTGTAAAAATCCGTAAAACTATAAATAACTTCTAGATTATGAGGACATGTAAAAGAAAGCATGTAGGTTTCAACCAATTTGAAATGATTTTATGTAAAAAAAAAGAGATTAGCGAAATCGGACGATGCGTGATCGCTATTTTCACGCAGTGAACAGCACTCCGAAAGTGGGAGATGAAGAAGGAATGATCTGGCAGGATTGTGGCCAGGTGTCCTGGTATTTAACCCCCCTTTCGGAGCCATTGGAAGCATCAGATTGGCAATCTGAGCAACATAGAGGAAGGTATTATTTTGTACATGTTTTTGTCTATTAGAGTTATATTTTCTCATAATGCTGAAAGAAACTGACAAGCTTCATCTCTGTTAGTATTCTTCTATATTTTCTAATTCTTTTTTAGAGTATTCTTCTACATCTTCAATGTTGAGATATCGAGCTCCACTCGTGATATGCCAGGGTGACCGTTGAGTACTTATGTCACCGACTTGTCAATTGCAGACGCAGTTGGTACACCGCCGATGAATAATAGCTACATGATAGCTATCCTTATCTACTCTAGTTCGTGGCTCAGTTAGTATGTCACCTTAGTTAGTTGAGTTTGTTTTTGAGACCCATATAGGGTTCTTCTATTTCTTTGTAAGAGAGTTCTTTTGGCTTCCACAACGAAGAAGAGGAAAACTGTTTTCAGCCTCCACCCTTGTGTGTCTTCCCCCATTGTGCAAGCAAGAAAGCTTCAAGCGAGACTCCTTCCTTCTCTCCCACAATCCTGACATGGTATCAGAGCCTTGTTCGTGGTAAGGAGCTCAAGAAAGCAAGCCAAGCTCACGGTGTTCTGGTAAGAGGAGCAGTGTTGCTTTCATTTTCTGTTTTGGAAGCAGATCTCTGCAGGTAGCACAACTGGAAAGTGCAGGAGTGCATTGTCTCAGGTTGAGACGCCCTTTGCGGTGAAGCAAGAGGGCAGTATATGCTGCGGGCAAGGGCTTTAGCCCTTGGCGACCCTACTTTTTTGATTTGAGGCCATTTCGGGGCCTGTTTTGGAGGCGGAAGTTTTCTGCACGCACTCAGGAAAAGGCCCAGTTTTATGCAGGGCAACCACTGTTCTACAGGTCGGTGAAAAGTTACTGTAAAAATTGCATTGTATGCTTGTGCGCAGAGACATTGGGAGTTACAGAATCATCCCTGTTGCCTGTTGATGCAAAATCGTCACTAGGAAGTGACTGTGTGGTCAAATACCACTTTCGCCAGTTTTGCAGATTTTCCCATGTGAGGGTGAAGCTGTGGTTTTTGCAGTGACAGAATTTTTTCCAGTCTTCTGTAATGGCATCTGATTCTCTTTCATAGATTGTCACTGAAAAGCTTGACAAGAACAACTTCCAAGCATGGAAGTTTAGAATGATAAATTTCCTTATGGGAAAAGGATATTGGGAATTTGTTGCAGGAAATGAAGAAGAACCAGTTCTTCCTGATGTTCCCAATCAACAGCAAATGCAGGCATTCAAAACATGGCATGAGAGAGCCAGGAAAGTTATGTATTGGCTGTCTATCAGTATTTCAGACTCTATGATTGTGCATATTCAGGATGCAAGTACACCAAAGGAGGCATGGGATACTTTGTCAAAAATGTATAGCACAAATACGCAAGCCAGGAAAATGTAGCTCAAGCAAGAGTTGCATAATGTGCAAAGAGAAAGTATGAGCATCAACGACTACCACATGAAGGTGAAGAAGATTGCAGATGCACTTGCTTCCATTGGGTCGCCAGTGGAAGATGATGATTTAGTTTCCGTGACCTTGAATGGTCTAGGAAAGGATTATGCATAGTTACGAACATCCATTTCCGTCCGTGAAAGATTTTCTGATTTTGAGGAGTTGATTGCTCTTCTAATTTTTGAGGAGCAGAGAAATGGTGGTGCATCTTCTTCAGGAGGAACTTCAAAAGAAGCTGTCTTTTACTCAAATGCTGGAAGAGGTAGAGGCAGAGGTAGAGGAGGCCGATTTGGAGGCCGTGGCAAAAATCAGAATATGCAGCAAACTCAAGAAAACCAGTCCTATGGAGGAGGACGTGGTAACTCTAGAGGCAGGGGGAGCCAAAGAGGTCGTGGTGGATGGCAAAAAGACCAAAATGCAAACAGTAATGTTGAATGCTACTACTGTGGTAAAATGGGTCATATGGCTAAAGACTGCTATAAAAAGCAGAATGACATCATGAATGGAAAACTGCAACAAGGGAATTATGCATCTTCTAGTAGACAGGGTGATGACAGAAATGAGCACTTGTTTATGGTGCAACACATGAACAATTCTGTGACAAGTGCAGAAGAAAGCAATGATGTATGGTATGTTGACTCAGGTGCATCAAACCACATGACAGGTCATGCAGAATGGATGGAGGATGCAAGAAAAATGGAAAAACTAGGATTTGTGGAGACTGGTGATGATACTGCACATCCTATTGTGCAGATTGGAAAAATTCCCTTGTCTATGCAGGATGGGAAAAAGAAATACCTGTCCGATGTATTTCATGTCCCGAATATCACCAAGAATCTGGTTTCTGTTGGTCAAATGGTTGAGCAGGGCTTGCAGGTCAGATTTAATCCTCATGGATGCTTTGTTGAGGATATGAAAAATAAAGGTCACTTGATAGCAAAAGGAAAGAAGAAGGGCAGAATGTTTACATTGGATGCAGACATGTCTGAATTGAGTGCAGCAATGTTTGCACATGGGACCGGTGTAGTTGCAGATATTGATATCTGGCATAAACGCATTGGTCATGTTAATGTACAGCGACTTAAATCAATGCAAGCCCAAAATATTGTTACAGGTTTGCCAAAATTCAAGGTTGCAGAAATGCATAAGGTATGTGAAGCCTGTCAGTTTGAAAAACAGGCAAGGAAACCATTTCCTAGACATGTTCAAGAGAGTAAGAAGCCATTGGAATTAATCCACTCTGATGTGTGGACAACTAAAGCTGCATCTCTTGGAGGCTGTCATTATTTTGTCAGTTTTATTGATGACTATAGCAGAAAAGTTTGGGTGTATTTTATGAAAAAGAAAAGTGAAGTTTTTGGGCATTTCAAAACTCTTAAAGCTATGGTTGAAAAAGAAACAGGCTTGCAGATAAAATGCCTAAGGTCAGATGGAGGGGGAGAGTACCTCTCAAATGAGTTTGCAAGGTTCCTGCAGGAGCATGGCATAAAGCAGCAATATTCATGCAGTCATACCCCACAACAAAATGGAATTGCAGAAAGAAAAAATAGGCATATTGGAGAGGTATCTCGTGCCATGCTCAATGAAAAAGACTTGCCAGATTTTTATTGGGCTGAAGCAGTTGCTACAGCAGTCTACATAATGAACAGGACTCCCACTGCAGCAATACATGGAATGACTCCAGAGGAGAGGTATACTGGTAGGAAACCAGATATTTCTCATTTGAAAATTTTTGGTTGCATTGCCTATGTACATGTGCCAGATGAGTTGAGATCCAAGTTGGATCCAAAAGCTGAGAAGTGCATCTTTATTGGTTACTCTCTGCAGCAAAAAGGGTATAGATGCTATAACCCTTCTACTCGTAAGTTTACAGTGAGCAGAGATGTTGTTTTTGATGAGATGAGTAGCTGGTATAAACCAGTAAATGTGATTGATGATGTAGATGCACAAAATGGTAATGCTGCACAAAATTCACAGCAGCAGTCACAAAATATTAGTGGACCTGGAGCATCCTCTAGTAGTGGTTCACATTCTTTGCCATGGACAGGCAGATTGAGATCAGGAGAATCTTCTCAAAGTAATGCAGATAGTGGTATGCATGTATCATGAAAAGGAAAAGAGAAGGTTGATCAGCCCATGTTTGATGTGAATGCAGGTCACTCTTATGTGGATGGTGAATCCAGTGGCTCAGAACAGAGCATTGATGATGAGTTGGGTATTCCTTCTATTGTTACACCTGGAGTAAGGAAGACCAGGGATGTTTTGAGAGCACCTGGGAGTGAACCTACTTTGCGCAGGTCTACGAGAGCTAGGTATCCTGTGGATAGGCTGAAATATGATGGATTTACAGCCATTCACTATGCATATATGGTTAAAGTGATACAGGAACCAGAATCCACTTCTTTTGAGAAAGCCATGGGAAAAGAAAAATGGGAGAAAGTCATGGATGAAGAAATGGATGCCTTGGAAGCAAATGCTACATGGGAATTGGTACCTTTGCCTAAAGGTAAAAATGCAATTGGCTGTAAGTGGGTTTATAAGGTGAAGCACAATGCAGATGGTTCTGTGAATAGATACAAGGCAAGATTAGTAGTCAAGGGGTATGCACAAACATATGGCATTGACTATGAAGAAACATTTAGTCCGGTTGCAAGGATGGCAACCGTAAGAGCAGTCATTGCTGTGGCTGCATCAAAGGGATGGTCTTTACATCAGATGGATGTAAAGAATGCCTTCTTGCATGGTGATTTGCAAGAAGAGGTCTATATGGAGCAGCCACCAGGTTATGTGCATGATGTTCATCCTGAGTTTGTTTGCAGGTTGAAGAAAGCCTTGTATGGCTTGAAGTAAGCACCTAGAGCATGGTCTGACAAGATAGGACAGTATCTTGTCACTATTGGCTTTCAGATTTCCAAGGCAGATTTCTCACTTTATGTGAGAAAAACAGAGAAAGGTATCATGCTACTTGTCATTTATGTTGATGATTTGATTATGACAGGTGATAGTGATGAAGATATCCTTCATGTGAAAATGCTATTGAAGCAGAAGTTTGAGATGAAGGATTTGGGAGAGCTGCGTTATTTCTTGGGCATTGAGATGATTAGATCACCAAGTGGGATACAGCTCTTGCAGAGGCAGTATGGATTGGACATGCTGTCCAAATATGGGATGACAAGCTGTAAGCCTATTTCAGTTCCTTTGGAGCAGAATGTGAAGCTGAGCACAGATGCAGGTGAGCTTCTAGAAGACCCTACTATGTACAGACGCATAGTAGGAAGTTTGATTTATATGACTATTACCAGGCCAGATTTGAGCTATGCTGTTGGATTGGTAAGTCAGTTTATGCAGGCTCCAAGGAAACCACATTTGGATGCGGCTAGACGCATACTCAGGTATGTGAAGTCCACATTGCAGTATGGACTATTTTATGAGACTGGGGTTCAGATACAGTTGCATGGATACACTGATGCTGATTGGGCTGGTAGTATTTCTGATAGACGATCTACCAGTGGATATGTGTTCTCTTTTGGGAGTGCTGCAGTCACTTGGAGCAGCAAGAAACAGCCTACAGTTGCCTTGTCGAGCACAGCGGCTGAGTACAGGGGTGCAGCAATGGCTGCATGTGAGGTAGCTTGGTTGCATAAGCTACTTTATGATATACATCAGCCTACATATGGGCCGGTTGTCATTTATTGTGACAACATGAGCAGTATACATTTGGCAAATAACCCAATCTATCATGCTAGAACAAAGCATATTGAGGTGCATTATCACTATGTGCGGGAGAGGGTTTTACTAGGTCTTATTGATCTAGTTTATGTCAGCATAGAGGATCAGGTAGCTGACATATTCACGAAGGCATTGGGCGCAGAGAAGCTGCGCAAGTTCAAAGACCTGCTTGGTGTGCAGGAATTGGGATTGAGCTCGAGGGGGAGTGTTGAGATATCGAGCTCCACTCGTGATACGCCAGGGTGACCGTTGAGTACTTATGTCACCGACTTGTCAGTTGCAGACGCGGTTGGTACACCACCGATGAATAATAGCTACATGATAGCTATCCTTATCTACTCTAGTTCGTGGCTCAGTTAGTATGCCACCTTAGTTAGTTGAGTTTGTTTTTGAGACCCATATAGGGTTCTTCTATTTCTTTGTAAGAGAGTTCTTTTGGCTTCCACAACGAAGAAGAGGAAAATTGTTTTCAGCCTGCACCCTTGTGTGTCTTCCCCCATTGTGCAAGCAAGAAAGCTTCAAGCGAGACTCCTTCCTTCTCTCCCACAATCCTGACATTCAATCTCTTCGAACCCCTTCTTTCCGTCTACTCCTCTCCTTAAATCTACCTACACCCTATTGTCTCTTATATTCAAGAACTTGGCTTGAAACTTTCAACCCTTCTCTTATCTCTACCATCTCCAAAGTCTAAGCTCTTAAACCCCCATACATTCTTCTATTGCCAAATCCCTGTGGTGACCTTCAATCCTATGCGTTGCGACACCATGTTTTTTTCGTCTGAGTATCGTCGCTATTAGCGTTGCATTTTAGGGATGCAAATAGCGGCGCCGCTATTTCTCGTCGCAAATGGTCATCACTATACCCTCATATCCTTGTAGTGCTTAAGATTTTGTGGGAGGAGGGACTTGTTGTGGAAGATATGAGCAAGCGTGATGGTCGACAACGGTTTGCCAATATACGAGCCATTCTCATGTAGACCATGCATTACTTTTCGGGATTTGGGGAGTGCTCAAGTAAGTAGGCTTCGATTTTCATTGGTAATATCTATCATGGCTCATTCAATTTTGTATTCACTGGATAGAGGTGTTGGAACAGATCTGGTTACCTCAGGTTATCATGCATGTCCATTGTGTGGGCCGCAGTTTGACTCCAAAGGTCACGGACCATGAAGAAGATGGTATATCAAGGACACGTTGTTTTCTTGTTGGAGGGTCATGAACTGAGGGAAGGTTTTTTTAGACGATCTCCAACATGAATGAATGCCCAAAGCTAGTACGAGCTAAAAATGGTTCACACGGAGTTATGTCCAAATGGAATGCGACGATTCTCAGTTTCCTACGAGTTTCCATATTGGACCCACCTAAAGATCAACCACTTATTGGATCCCATGCATATTTTCAAGAATGTGGGTAGCTTACTATAGGACCACATCACTGTTGAGATGACAAGCTCAACACATGTGGAGATTGATGATGGACTACCTAGTTAGATGGGTCCGCACGTCTACACTTAGCACGTCGGTGGTCATTATGACTCTCACATGGCCACTGACTCATTACTTATTATATTCAGGTTGTTATACCTATTTACAACTCGCATAGTTATAGTGCCAGTCGACTAGTGTAGTTGGTTATGCATTGTTTGACTTAGCAGGCCACTTTCGTTTATGTTGTATCTTATCTATACTTTGTGTACATTGTAAAGAGTGTGGAAGAAGAAGAAGAAACCAGCAAGAAAATGTTTTGGCCTCCATCTCTCTTATTGTCTCTTAAGTGAGCTTCTCCTTGTGCATTCTGTGTGTGTTCGGCGCAGCATCTTGAGCAAGTCTCCCCACCATGTGATTCTTGACATGGTATCAGAGCCGCACCACTAAGAGAGGCTGATTTCAAAGGCTGAAGTGAAGGAGAAGAAGCAAGGTTTGAGCAAGCAAGCAACGGGTAAGAGGCTCTCCCATTCTTCCACTCTCTCTCTTGGATAGTGCCTATGGAGGCACCAGAAGCAAGGCAGAGCAAAAATCTCAAATTACAGTGAGATTTGGTGTGTGTGACAGCAATTCGAGGTATCCAAGGTCATTTCAGGTCCTGTTTTAGACTCGCAAGGTTGCGGATAGCAATTCAAGGTATTTTGCAATTTCAGTTATGTCTGGCGTATACAGGTGCACAAGTTACAGATTTCAGATCTGTAAGTTCAAAGGTATTTACCAGCGAATAAACACAAGGTTTATCTGCAAACTGGTTGCAGATTGCATGTATTGTTGAGCAAACAGTGAAAAAGGCTGTCTGGTGTATTGTTGTGCACTACAGGTCGAGGGTTGCAGAAGATTTGCTTGATGTTTGGTATTAGTTTTGTGATAATGGCAGAGAATAGTGGAAATCCCATTATTGAGAAGCTCAACAAGAACAACTACCCTTCATGGAAGTTCCGTGTGAAAAACTTCCTTATTGGAAAGGGCCTTTATGAATTTGTTTTAGGTGAAGAAAAGGAGCCAGAGCTGGGTATCCCTCCGACTGCAGATGAGTTAAAAGCATGGAAAGAGTGGAATGCGAAAGACAAAAAGGTAATGTACTGGCTATCTACAGTAATTGATAATACTATGCTGGGACATATCAGGAATGCAGAAACTTCACATGCAGCTTGGACAATTTTTGAGAGCATGTTTTCAGTAAATACAAAGGCACAAAAGATTCAACTCAAGCAAGAGTTGAATGCCTTGAAGAAAGGAAAAATATCTGTTAATGAGTATTTTTTGGTGGATTACTATTTTGTGGAACTTCATTGTATTACTTTGGGCACTTGTGTATTACTTTTTACTCATGGACATCATCAGACTATCATGGTTGTATTATTTTGTGAGAGCCGGTGCACATTGTATTTATCACCCATAGTTGTATTTGTCGCACCCGCATGTGTTGCATGGGTTGCGCACATGTAATTGTGATTAGAATAGTGTAGGCTTGGTCTATTTAGGCTAAGGTTCAAGCATGTTTCAAGGATTGACCGGCCTAAAGCCCACTATGTGGGTAGGATGCCCAAAGAGGGCGCAAACCCTAACCCTAACCCTAAACGCAAAAGGGACGCAAACCCTAATCCTTATTCTATGTCTATATAAGGGTGGGAGGTCTCAGTTGTATTTACCCCCTTTGGCACATTCATGCTGCGGAAGCTCTGTTAGTGCAACCATTCAATCTTTCTATTCTATCATCTTGCTTCCATTGTGTTGAGAGTGACTGAGAGGGAGAGATTGAGAGGTGTGTTGAGCGAGGGACTGAGGGAAGGTGAAGCTCTTCGTCGTCTTCTTGCTTTTCTCGTCGTCTCTACTAGCTCTTCGACTCGTTGGTGTGCTTGGTGGTGGATGCAAAGGAGCGACGGCATCGGATCGTGTTGATCGTGGTCGCGAAACTATCTTCGAGCCTTTGAAAGGTAAGTTAGGTGAGTTCACTACAACTCGAGCTAGTCTTGTGTTCTTGCTTCCTTGGGTTGGAGAGGAGAATGCTTGGTTAGTTAGAGCGGAGCGTGAGAGACAAGGTGAGAGATTGTCGCCAACGTGAGTTGCAGCTTCTGAAAGAATAGAAGTCCGTCCAAAGTTCCGACTGTTGGTGCGTTTGCCTCAACATTTTGGTTTCATCCGCTGTGAGTGGCCTTAACAATGAGAAAACATGAAAATCATTTGTTACTTCAGTATATGTACGGAAGCCATTTCCAGATTTTGATGAGCTGATCTCTCTCATGATTACTAAAGAGATCAATATGCAAGGTGATTCGTCTGAAAGAAATGGTGAACAGGTCCAAGCATTTTACTCGAGTTCAGGAAGGGGACGTGGTAGATCCTCTTCAAGAGGCCATGGTACAGGACGTGGTAGTGACAACCAGCAAAACAGATTGAATCAGTAATCTGGCGATATGCAGGTTTCACGAGATCGTGGTAACTTTAGAGGTAGGGTGAGCTTTAGAGGAAGAGGTGGATGGCAGAATAGAGGTTCCAAGAACTCTAGTATTGTGTGTCACTACTGTGGCAAAATAGGTCATATTGCAGCCCAACGTTATGCTAAGAAAGATGATACTCACAGTGGTAAGTTGCAGCAAGGAAACTATGCATCATCTTCACGATAGAATGAAGACAAAAATGAACATCTGTTTGTTATGCAGCATATGCTGAATGCTGTTACAGGAAAGGGAACACATGATGATGTTTGGTATGTTGTTTTAGGTGCATCTAATCATATGACCAGCCATGCAGAATGGTTTGGAGAGATACAGGATTTGCAAAATGTAGGTTATGTACAGACGGGTGATGATTCATGCCACCCAATTTCACACATTGGAAAAGTTTCCTTGTCCTTGCATGATGGTAAGACAAAGAGTCTTTCAGATATATTACATGTGCCATCTATTACAAAGAACTTGGTGTTAATCGGTCATATGGTAGAGCAAGGGCTGCAAGTCAGATTTAATGCAAAGGGCTGCTTTGTAGAAGACTTCAATGACAAGTGCAGGTTGGTTATAAAGGGAAGTAGAGTTGGACGTATGTTTACTCTGGATGCTGGAATTCCTACTATGAATGCTGCTATGTATGCTAAAGGAAAAGGTGTTGTTTTAGATATTGAAATTTGGCACAAACGCATTGGATATGCAAATGTACAAAGGCTAAAATTAATGCAGTCCAAAGGGTTGGTTACAGGTTTGCCTACATTTAGAGTTGCAGAATTTCATAAGGTATGCGAAGCATGTCAGTTTGGTAAGCAGGCAAGACAACCCTTTTCACATGACAGAGATGTAAGCAGAAATATCATTGATATTGTGCATACATATATTTGGGGGCCTACATAAAATGTATCTCTTGGAGGTAGTTCATACTTTGTCACATTTATTGATGATTGTTCTAGAAAGCTGTGGGTATATTTTATGAAGGAAAAAAGTGAAGCATTTGAGTACTTTAGAACTTTCAAGGATGCAATTGAAAGAGAAATAGGCTTGAAAGTAAAGTGCTTGAGGTGAGATGGAGGGGGAGAGTATCTCTCGAATGAGTTCAGTGATTTTCTGAGGTCTCATGGGATAAAGAGACAGTTCACATGTAGGTATACCCCACAGCAAAATGGGATTGTAGAAAGGAAAAATAGGCATATCGCCTTGATGGCAGAAAATAATATGCCTAAGCATTTTTGGTCTGAGGTTGTTCATACTGCTGTTTATATTATGAACAGAACTCCCACAGCTGCAGTTCATGGTATGACTCCTGAAGAATGCTTTACTGGCAAGAAGCCTGATGTATCGCACTTGAAGGTATTTGGCTGTGTTGCATATGTTCATGTGCCAGATGAGCTATGGAAGAAGCTTGATCTAAAGGCAGAAAAATGTGTTTTTATTGGATACTCTTTAGTGCAGAAAGGGTATCGTTATGTGCATGCCAGGACAAAACATATTGAGGTACACTACCACTTTGTGAGAGAGAAGGTACTAGCAGGTGAGATTGACTTGGTATATATCAGCACACAGGATCAGATAGCTGACATCTTCACGAAGGCATTGGATACAGAGAAGCTTCAAAAGTTTCGAAGCTTACTTGGAGTTGCAGAGATGCAGTTGAGCTTGAGGGGGAGTGCTGAGATGACAAGCTCAACACATGTAGACATTGATGATGGACCGCCTGGTTAGATGGGTCTACACATCTACACTTAGCACGTCGGTGGTCATTATGACTCTCACATGGCCACTGACTCATTACTTATTCTATTCAGGTTGTTACACCTATTTACAGCTGGCATAGTTATAGTGCCAGTCGACTAGTGTAGTCGATTATACATTGTTTGACTTAGTAGGCCACTTTCCTTTATGTTGTATCTTATCTATACTTTGTGTACATTGTAAAAAGTGTGGAAGAAAAAGAAAAAACCAGCAAGAAAATGTTTTGGCCTCCATCTCTCTCCTTGTGCATTCTGTGTGTGTTCGGCGCAGCATCTTGAGCAAGTCCCCCCACCACGCGATTCTTGACAATCACAAGAAAGAGAGACACTACAGGGACACGAATGCATTTGAAGGAGGTAGGCAAGATGGAAGCGCTTTGGCCGCAGTCGAGTGCTGATAGTCGCTTGCAGCTATCTCGTGCTCCTTGGATTTTTTCCACTAAAGAAAAGCGAATTGTGAAGCAAATTACCAAGTCTATCCACACTCCGACGGGTATGATGCGTTCTCTTAAGTCCGCATTTCTAAAGACGATCAATTATCAGGACTAAAATCCCATGATTGGCTAAAGATATGTCAGGTTTGTACTATGAATGGATTGTAAGTGAACTACGTATTTTGTTATTTTGAGTCTAGTCATTTTTCGTAATGCTTCTTCATTTGTGATAGTTTATACTACCGATCGCAATTGCCGGATGCCTTACTCCAGAAATATGCGGGGTGATTTACAGCTTGTCAAACTTAATGTAATGGACCTCATAGAAGGAGATAAAGACATCATCTATTGAATCTG
Organism: Lygodium microphyllum; assembly: GCF_053477565.2. Lineage (NCBI taxonomy): Eukaryota > Viridiplantae > Streptophyta > Polypodiopsida > Schizaeales > Lygodiaceae > Lygodium > Lygodium microphyllum. The sequence continues at coordinate 63,856,897 of NC_141138.1, forward strand.
TAAGGCGGGGAGCAATGGAGATTGTTTGTCTCTTTGAGAAGTACTTGCCCACCAGCATGCTCACGATACAAACCCACCTCCTGGTGCATCTTGTAGAGGAAGTGGAGATTGTGAAACCTATCCATACGCCATGGATGTTCTTCTTGGAGCACTTCATGAAAATCCTAAAAGGCTTTGTGTGACAACGAGCTCGGCAAGAAGGTAACATGGCTGAAGGTTGGTTGGTGTCTGAGGTGTTAGTACGCATATTTCATAGTGGCTACCAACAGTGGATTCAGACAATAGTATGCTATGGTCGCTGAAGGATGATGATAGATTAACCAGAGATGTGGTGGTTGGAAATGCGGTAGAAAAAAGGATGGATAGTGCAATGGAGGAGAAAGTGAATCGTTTTTGTATGTTGCACCATTCCTCCATGGAGATATGGCTCGCTAAGTACGAACAGGCCAAGAAAGATCAGAAAGAAGCGCGATCTAAATTTTGACGTGGTACGCAACATCGACCGATCCAATATCCCGAGGGCATGGAGGAGATACTGCTGATGCCAGGAGGCATATTCCACAGTGGATTCCATGCCACGGTGGATTCGGTGAGGTTTTACGGTGGATTCCGTAAACTTAGATGACCGGGGCTCATACACAAAGAGGATTCTTTGTGCGAGAAGTTGATGGGGACGCCTGTCCTTTTCGGGCGTTTCATTAATTTAGTGTGTACGTGGGTGATTCCATAGGGGGTGATTCCGCAAAATGCATATTGAATTAATAAACGTTTATGAGTTTAGAGTGCGCACTCGTAATAAATTAAGGTTAGGATTTATTTTTAACCAGTTGATTTATTTATGTAGCTGAAGACTGCTAGGTATTCACTTTTGTCGGTTTAATTGTATTATTTTACTAACGATTGTGAATGCTTCAGTTGATGTGTAGAGATAACAGCAATGGCGAAGGAAAGCATTGGAGTCTAGCGAGTATTCGACCTTTAGATTATATTTTGATAGGCGCCACGCCTATATTTTTTTATGTCTATTGAGACATCGATTATTGATTATTATTTTGTATGTGCCTATGCGCACGGATATGTTATTTCTATTTGGACATTGAGATTGGGCATGCCAGACTCTATGGGCGCCGTCCATTAGCTTTATTTCTTATTTTTGGTAGAAAGCAAACTCAAAAGCTAAAAGCTTGTCATATTTTTGTAAATTGGGCTATTATTGAGCATGAAGATGGAAATATACATAAAAATACATGCTTTGTGAAGCGCTCACACAAGGCATGGGGGGAGATTGAACCCAATTGGTCTCTTGCTTCTTGTCGTTCATGCTTTTACATTGTTTTTTGTGCAAAAAGCTAGAGTTCATTGTTCTTGGGGACCTTCCGGGATTCACTACGTGAGCATACTGCGTCCGATCTGTGCACCAACTGCGGTTTATGTCAATGCAATGGTTGTATGGAGCTTTGACCACAGTGTCTTACGAAGGGGTAGAGGTCTCAACTGAGAAGTGGGAATTCTCAATGGGATGTAGCTAGATTTTATATACGATAACTAATTAACTTTTTCAATGTACAATACAAAATATACATTGCCCCATGGTCGCGGAACAGCATTTCTAAGTGGAGCGTATTGACAAAATGTGCTCCACAACAGATTGTGGTATCATGGCAAAGTTCGAGCAAGAGAGCCAAGGACGAGCAATGGATCCAAACACCGTTATAGATGAGATGGACTATTTTGGAAACTTGCAAAGTATTATCACAGTGGATTGCCATAGCTTCTCCATGATCCTATTCGATGCGCAGTGGTTCAAAGTGGTACTTGAAGGAGCTGGGGTAATAGTTCGACAAGATCCATCTGGATTTCTTGAAATAGATTTCAAAAAAAGATGGAAGGACTTGCGCAACACGTTTGTATTACTGCCTCATTGTGAACATGTGTATGAACTCATGTTTTTTAAAATTTTATTACGATATGGTATATGTCACAAAAGTTAAATCTCTCTTGTACGTGATTTTGAACTGTACTTTTCTATCCAAACCCCCGATAACCTTGATGGTGGTATATTGTACCTTCAGCTCCCTAAAGTGTGAGAGTATATGATGAAAGCAATGTTTCCAATGTAGATGAGGATAATATGTAAATAGAGGGGTCGATATTGCAAGGGATGGAAGCCGGCGAAATCTTGGAGCATATAGAGAAGACAAAATTGAGTAACAATGATGGAAATACAGGAGTTCAAGAATTTTTAAGAATGAGGTGGACTCATCCTTTTGTGGTGACCTGTTTATTGACCTTCTAGTGTATGCGGAGTTATATTAGGAGATTGACATGTGACCATAGGGTACTTCACTTGGAGATCCACCTACTCAATTGGTTGATGAATCGCTTATAAGGGTACATAAGATATGCGTTTTGAGTAAAATTATTTTTAAAATATTTATATTACCATGCTTTGTTTGATTTATATTGATTATGCTAACATCAATTTTTGTTTGTGTAGGTGACCTTTGTGGATATTTGGATCTGCACGATGAGTTAAGGGATGAGTGACGAGGAGCTATAGGAGATCTTAACATGTATGTCTCTAGATCAAATGGCTCGATTTAGAGATATGGCAGACCAAAAGCTATCTCTCAAACACCATCAGGCCGTTCTGTTAGATCTACTCACTACAACAGAAACGAGGCATAGACGCGCATGTTAGACGCGCAAAGTCGGACGCGTCTATCAAAGCGTCTATAAGTGCGTGTAAACGTGCGTGTAAATAGACACGAATTTTGCATCTATATATCCGCACAAATAGATGCTAATATAGACGCGCCAGCAGACGCACAATTATTTAACCACCTAAAATTATTAATTCACATAATTAAAAAACCAAAGTTAATAATTATTTAACCACCTGAAATTGATTCTTGAGCATGCACATGTGCGCATGATAAAAACCATAGAATTAAGAATACACATTGAATCATTGAATTTAAAAAATAGAGTTAATAATTACTTTTTCATTGCTCTCTAATAAATGGCAGTTCCTCCAGTTGACAAGCCTGATATAAGTAATTAGCGGCAAGCGACAGAAACCTTACAATTAGTAGCAAGCATTGCAATATGTATCTCGTAATTTCTCTACGTACTTGAAGATGATAAAAGATACTTTCTTTTTATTATGAAAAATTCAATTTAGCTCTAAAATTAACTATTGATTCTTGAGTATGCACGTGTGCGCATGATAAAAAGCATAGAAGTAGGAATACACATTGAATCAATAACCAAATTAAGTATGTTACAGTGAATGATCCATCTCATCTTCAATGAGATCAGCCCTTGCTAAACTATCTACTTCTAGGTCTATGTTAGCAAGAGGTAATGAAACAAATAAGTCTATCCCACTATCAGATGTGTTGCTATATTGCTCAATAACTTCATCAATATCATCGACAATCACATTATTGTCTTCTTCTGCATTTCCTTGAACATCCTCGCGAGGTTCATCTTGTACTATATCACGCATATCATCCATTACGGTGTCATCATGCACATCATCATTAATTGTTGGATTGTCATCTGCTATCTCCATGTCGGTAATATTACCATATATTGGTTTTGAACGATTAGATATAGGGATGACATACCACCATCGGTTATTGTTTACCATTGGATGATACACAACCTGTATTTGAAAAACAAAAGCAAAAAACTTAAGTACTTATTATATTGTGTATATGTATCACATGTATACATATAAAAAAATTAGCCTTTGCATATATACATGCTCGCATTATTGAGGTAGTACTAATATGTCATTCTTGTTTTGGTGAAATTTTGTAGAGTCAATGATTACAAAACCACTTGGATGACGTCTGATTGTGCAATGCTCACCATTTGTTACCACTTCTTTAAACCACTTCACATCCAGTACATATATAAAGAATCGTCTGAAGTCAAGCTTCAGAATATCTTGGATCCAGCCACAATAACCTTCCATGGTGCCATTGGCAGCCTCGAAGTGAGCAAGGACACCACAATCTTGGGTATTTCTCTTTTCATCTATACGTTTAGTTCGAAGATGTTTACCCTCACACTAAAGTGCATTGAATAATGTGCACTAGTAGTAAAAGATAAAAGATCAAACATGTCAAATATTTATATAAAATAAAACTTACAGAAACAAATTAATTGATAGTATGTCTCACCTTTGATAAGCAACCTCGTGCGTATTCCCACTCTTCTTGAGATATATTAATTTCCTCCTCTTTTCCATTCTCTCCATTTCCTCATGTAACCAATCTATATCAATATGACATGGGAGCACATTTAGATGATTTGGAAATGAGACATTACGTCCATATCTAGTGCGAAATTCTTGTCTTTCGCTTTTTCTTCTTGCCCTTGCTTCATTATATAGTATCACCCATTTGCTCATTACATCACTATTGAGCACACAAAAACTATTTAACTTACGAAGTTCTTCTTTTGTTAGCACTTTACTCATTCCTTTTCCTTGAGATACTATAGAGGTCATCCTCAAGTCTTCATCATTTTTCCATAGTCGTGGTTGAGAGGGATCCACTTCAGCAAGATATTCAGAGATATAAACAAGGGATGATTGCACTAACCAACCCTCAGCCATGCTTCCCTCAGGCCGTGTTTTTTGCCTCACAAAATCTTTCAAGGTTTTCATGAAGCGCTCAAGAAAAAACATCCACCTTACATGAACTGCCCCACAAAGTGCGATCTCATCAATCAAATGTACGAGTAAATGTAATTGACTAGTCAAAATGGATCGAGAAAATTTTTCCTCCACCAAACAAACCACCTCAACAGATAATACTCGAGCATCTTGCAATGTGTTTGGATCAATTTCCTTCGAGCTCACGTATTTGTCAAGATGTATTTGAGAATTTTTTTTTTTTGTGTAGAAATTCAAAGATATATAATGAAAAAATACAATGTATACACACCTCACAAGCTCTCCCATCTTGTAAATGATATCACGTACATCTTTGGAGGCACAATGGGATATGCTAGTAGGAAGTACGAACTGAATGTAAACAATATTCATAGATCAAATGATTAGTTGAGGAAAAAGTCATCATACCCCAAAGTTTACACATAGTTACTCCACTAATTACTATATTCATGGTTAGAGATACCCTTACTTGAATCATTTTGTGCCAATCGTGGGACTTCAAACCAGATAGTTGCTCCACACCTCTTTTCTTTTTCTTTATGAAGGCTCCCTTGAGACATCTCATACATCCTGTGGGTGTTCGAAAGCTATATATTTGTTCCTTCACTATTTTTTCCTCGTTCTTTGACAACATCCAAGGTGCATGGGGTAGCTCAATCTTTCCTCTGGGTCCAATGCATGGCCAAGCTCGTCTCATGCGACCAATGTTACGTAAATCCTCCCTTACATTAACTGAATCACGAGCCCCTATCAAGTGATCCCATAATGTAGATACAACATTTTTGAATATGTGCATGGGGTCCAACAAGTGATTGATCTTGAGTTCAGTCGTGTACGGAAGATGAAAAAATATAGAGAACCTAACAAACAAACAATATATTATGTAAACAATTCATCATGCTAAATACTTTAAAGTCAATCGAGAGAAATGCACTTCTTACCGACTCATGCCGAGTGGAGGGTGGCTGTCGACATTAATCCATCTCTCCTTCCAATCTCGAATGGTTAGAGATTGTGGAGTCATTCCATTAGTAAGGAGAACATATTTGGAATGGTCAATAGGAAGAAATCCATGATGATTGTCGTAGATAACCTTCTTTAAACGTGCCGGCCTAGAGGAAACTAGGGAGGGACCACAAATAGGACATGCATGATATCCTGACGTGGTTAAACCTGAAAAAACAAGTGAATTAATAAAATGCAATTGATTCAAGTCTTGAATTTCAAATATAGAGTTATATACATGTACCTGAACACTCTCCGTATCCTGGAAAGTCGTGCATGGTCCACAACAACATGGCCTTCAATGTGAAATCTCTAGAGGATGCAGATGCACTTGTATCTTGCACCTCAATACCTTCCCATAACATTTCTAACTCTTCAAAAGGCTCTAAGTAAATGTCCATGTTTTTTACCTTGTGCTTTCCAAGAATCAGAAGGGACAACATCACATGTCCCTTTTTAATTGCCATGGATGGAGGAATATTATAGTTCACCAATACCACTGGCCATACACTGTATGATGTGCTTTTGATTCCAAATGGATTGATTCCATCTATACCTAAACCAAATCTCAAATTTCTTGGCTCTTCTTTGAAAACGGGCCACAAATTATCTATATCTTGCCATGCGGGTGTGTCTGCAGGGATCCTCCATTTTCCATCACTTGAACGATGACTAGCATGCCATGACATGAGCTTTCCAATAGACTTACACTTGAACATAAGTTTTATACGTGGAACAATCGGAAAATTTTGCAAAACCTTACGAGGCACATCCATTGACTTCATCTCCACTTCGTATCTTGATTCGCCACAAACAGGACACTCTCGTGCGAACTCATGAATCCCACGAAATAAGACACAATCATTGACACATGCATGGATCTTGACATAATCGAGGCCTCCCAGAGATGTCAAGTAATGTCTTGCTTGCTCTCTCTTAGTTGGCAATTTGTTTTCTTTTGGAAGCATTTGTGATAATAACCTACATATATTTTTAAAAGTGAGTTAAAAAACCACCAACATATATTTCTGTCTGATTTCAAAATAGAATTAACAATTAATATTATGATTCATATATAAGCCAAACTGAATTGATACCTACTTCAATAATGCATCCAAACTGACATTACTCCATCCATAAATTGTTTTATAGACGCGAAATGGTAGACGCCCAAATAGACGGGCAGATAGACGCGCCCGTAAGTTTTTCTCTATATTCAAAAATCGCATCTACATGTGTGTCTATGAAGCCTTTTTGTTGTAGTGACTTCAGTGTGCTCTGATGCTTCAGTTTCCAGTAGATGAGGCCGACGCTCCAGACTTGGGCCAAACAGAGGGAGTGGTTTTGGGGGATGTTGCGGAGACATGGATGCAGTGAGCCCACGGTCGGCTCGGGATACAAGTGCTACTCCTCGCTCTTGTGGTAGGTTTGAGAGAGTGTGGCTTAGATGATTATTGTGAAGATACCGACACAATGTATCCATCTCATCATTCTACTAGAGTTGTGTCACTTATGGGATTTTTCACACCTTTGGGGACATCTACTCTAGTCACTCCTCAGCCATCCTCCGCAAGTGGCACCCCTATGGGTGCTTCTTTGAGAGATACTATTTCCATAGGTACACCAGATGTACAGGGGTCTCTTGGATATGCCCATGAGCGTGGTTGCAGGTGGGAGAGGGCACATCTTAGGCATACCCCGAAGGGGTATGGATACCTTATAGATGATAAGACAAAAACCGTCATCATGAATGATGAGGGGAGGAGAGTGATGACTCGTATGAGAGAGGTGTGCCAACAAGTTTTTTAGCACAACGTCTTGGATCATTGAAAGAACATACCGGAGGGGAGCAAGGACTACATAGTAGCATCCTTGCATGATGAGTTTCTGGTATACCCACTGCAGCAATAGATAGGTTTTTTATAGGCTGGATGATAGAGTATATGCGTGTGTACATGTCACACAAACGATTGGACGTATGCAAGGTACTTAAGAGTGGGGCCTCAAAGCTTGAGGGGCTAGATGCAGATGACTGGAAGGAGGTTAGAGATTGTCCAGGACGTTGGAGATAGTAGTGCAAGGTGGTGAGGGCATGATTGGAGGCAAGAGTGGTCCATCATCTTGGGAGTGGCAGCCACGGGACTTATCTGGAGGACTTTGTAAGTTTTTATTTTATTCTGCTTGCTTATTTTTTTGCAAGATTCCTTGTATTGACAATCGTGTTTCTAACAGTTGTATTTTGTTTTCTTTGCAGTATTCCATTACAAATCGCGATCCCACCGGCCTAGAGACTTGATGTGTAAAGAGACACAGTCTCACTACATTGATCGACTGATTGTATGGATACAGCAGCCGAGTAAGTCACTCATCTTTCTTGTTCGTAGTTACTAATTTTAATTAAAATGCATTATTGTATGGTGGACTGATGTATAGTTGTTTCTTTTTTTTAGAGTCCATTCGATGCTCCTTTGCGACGAGACGAGCTTTCGGATGGCGAGGATCTATAGCTCATGCTTGGATCCATTGTTCGTAGTTACTAATTTTAATTAAAATGCATTATTGTATGGTGGACTGATGTATAGTTGTTTCTTTTTTTTAGAGTCCATTCGATGCTCCTTTGCGACGAGACGAGCTTTCGGATGGCGAGGATCTATAGCTCATGCTTGGATCCATGGAGTGCACATCCTCTTCTTTTTTGGTCATGTGGTTTATGTAAGCATTTTCTATGTACTATGTTATTATCATCCTTTATATCTTGTCACAATTTTACCATCACTTTCATTATGTGATCTTGTATTTATTTTATGTATCAATCTTATAGATTCAAGTACACTTTACCTTCATTTTAATGAGAAATGTACACTTTGCTGTAACTCTTTTGTATGGCCCAAATAAAGCACAGTGTTGTTTGTGGTTGCCCTGCCACTAATTTTTTTTCCCTGTAACCATCGCTATTAGCGTCGCAAATTTACTACATGTATCTTTATTAGTGTTGCAGTTAGCGTTGCAATCGTCGTTATAGTCGTCACTATTGCGACATCGCTAGGAGCGACAATTATAGCGACAGTTCTATGGCGTCGCTAATACTGACGTTTTTTGCGACAATGGGGGAAAAAAAATTTATGAACATTTTTGTCACTTTGAACGTCGGTATGAAGCGTGTATCTTGTAGTGTTCATCCCTTGTATATGTGAGCTTTAGGGTTTTCACCCACTAGAGCATCCTACATTTTTTGTAGTTCTATGACCATTCTTTTCTTTTTCATGCTTTTTTTAAGGTTTACGAGCCATTCTTAGATGAAATTAAATAAAAGATCTTGATTTATCCTTGAAAGTCTACCAATATTAATATAATTTGTATAATAATGAGCTTGACTCTAAATTAATATTAAAAAATAAGAACACAACCACTTATCTTGACATTGCAAACATGGTCTTTAAATTATTGTAGCGCAATCAAAAAAATATGATATCTCAATTAATACTAATGTATTGTACTCTTGCTTGACTTGCATCTCGTCAATATTTATAGTTAATAAGTTGCCTTGCAAAAAATAAAAATATAAATTGCTTGCTTTGAAGTCACCTCAATTGCTTTGTATTTATATGTCTAAAAGTGTAAGGTAAAATATGTAGGGTACATGTTAATTGAGTAATCTTTGCATCTTAATTGCATATTACTTCTTAAACCTTGAGTTGTGTATTTTGCACATTAATCATATATGAGATGGTTTCTCAATCTTGTAAATTTCATCTCGATCACGTACATCTTAAAATACTCAAACATGTATTTTATGTTGTTACCATATGTAGGTTGATTATTTCACTATGGATTTTGTGTATAATTAGTTGTACCAAGTAGAAGTTAATTATACAATTAATCACTTTATGCCTCTATTGTATATGAATTAAATAAATAATCATTTACTTTATGTATTTCATGTTACAAGGTAATTATACAATTATTTAATACATCTCAAGTGCGTACAAGTTAATGACTCAATTATATACTTTGTAATTTAGTCATATATGAGTTAATCATACAATCATGCTCTTTACTTCTCAACTATATACAAGTTAATTCCTCTATCATGTACTTTATATCTCAATTGCATATGTGTATATTATACGATTGTGCGCTTGTGTGTCTCAATTGTGTACAAATCCATTTGCATTTCAATTGTGTGCAATCTTATACTTTGGGTCTCAAATATGTACAACTTAATTATAGAATCACATATTTTTCTAAGTTTTTTTCCATCCTAAATAGATATATTTAAAGAGTAAATTCATCAAATAGAGTTGTTACTACAATGCCTTTTCTATGATATAACTTATTGTTCATGATATGATTCAAAGGTTACTTTATCTCTCAAAATGTGACTACAAGATTTGTTTTCAAAATCTACAACTGATCAAATAATTATCTCACTATCTATTTATTTACTACTAGAAGTTCTATTACATTTCAAACGTTTCAAAATGGTATCTTCAATGTACTTGATGTAGTATATTAATGAAATGTTTTATCTTTCTATCATATTATTGAGTTGATGGGTTTTCAAAATTTATGTGGTTTTTAATGCTTTGATTTGTTTTTATTTGTAGCAAAGTATTTATATTTGATTTTTCACTACATAAGAGAACAAATTAGATCAATTTAATTTTTTTTGCATGAGAGAACAAAGACGACAACAAGCTTAGAGAAGTTTTGTTAAGGGTGTTTGGCTTATTTCGTATATGTAGACAAACTTAAAATGTGTTATTAGCATAAATTTTAGTGCATAATAAATATTGTCTTTTCCATCTAGGGTGTATGTGTTTGTAATTTTGATTAAGAGAAAACAAGCTAAGTTTGATTAGAAAATAAATACTATGTGCCAACAATTAAGAAAGTTGCAACTCTATCTCATGTTTTCTTGATCTATGCTAAGGTATCAATAGAAGTTGATTGTTATGTACAAGTACATAAGGCACAAAGGAATCCACTTCACAAGTTATACATGAATGTTTGGCACTTAACAATGCGAGTTAGGCCACATATAGTACACTAGTATTAGAGTAAAGGCCCTCATACTAAAAGGGCTAATAAAATGACATACCCCAAATTTAGCAAAATGCATATTCTCATCCCAATTTAGTGACAATTTTACAAAAATGATGTGCTTGTTTAGCTATTTAAAGTCATGATACAAATTTTATCATATAACATACATGCTTTATATGAGACAAACAATTGAGCCATGTAGATTTTTTAATATTTTCGATTTGGTAAAACATTGAAACAATACATCCTTAAGTGTGGGTTTGTAGGCCCTCCTCAATATCACTCTTTCGTGAACCCTTCACTTATAAATAGGTTTATTTTTAAAAAATATAAAATACTCTAAAGTGGTTTTTTAAAAAAAGCTCCATACGATATAAATGGTTCGACTATATAAAGGTATATATGAAACTGAGTGGAAAAATAAAATTCTAAGGTTTTTTAGCGTATATTACGTACAGGCTACAGCACCATGAAAATGATACATATGGAGTTTGAGTTTTTTACGTAATTGCGTTAAGGGAGAAGAGTCAACGTCCTGAGTGAGTTCTTGAATTATAAAACATCTGGGAAAGTTCGGTTAGGTGTACTAGGCAGAGTCGATAGGGGAAGAGACCCGTTCTCTAGCTATTACAGGCAACGATCCCTTATGCCTAAGGCCACGAATCGAAGCGCATGATGTCATCAAAGTCGTCCACGGAAGGCTCGAAGCTGTGAGCTTCAGATATGAAGGCGGTGCTGAGCTGGGCTAATTGGTGCCCATCGGAAGAACGATGATGCTTCACAGAGATTTGCTTGGCGGAATAACTAGTGGTAGTATCGTCGCCAGTGATTGGGAAAGCCACCTCCGGATATTCATCGCTGGAATGTTTAGAGGAGGAAAGGGTAGAAGAGTTCGGACTCTCTAAACGATCTTGTGAGTATGCAGCTGGTTGCTCAATGTGATCAAGGCCGATCACTCGGTAATTAAGGAAGGGACTAAGGATGCTGGTTGCAGTCTCGCCGCCGTAGAGGGTAAGGGCGTTAATGTCATTGGCGATGGCGGCTGCGGTAGTAGTAGTCGTCGTCGTGATGGTACTGACAGCAGTAGTAGTAGGAGGAGTTGTTACGGTAGTGTTGTATTGCAACAGGTTGCAATGATAGGGGGAGCTATTGTTGGCACCATTAATGCTGCAGTGCGGGTCGGCGAGCTGGTTACAGCGATCCGGGGAGCTGCTTGTGTTGGCGCCATCGATGGTGAAGTGGGCGAGAAGCGGCATATTGCGGCTCGCGTCGATGCTGCTGGCGTTGTCGATGCCGCCATCGACGTTGCAGTGGGCGAGAAGCGGCGTGCTGCGGCTCTCGTCGATGCGGCTGGCGTTACTGCCATCGACGTTGCAGTTCGCAAGAAGCGGCATGCTGGGCTGGCAGCTCAAGTCGATGTTAAGATTCCTGCCCGACGTGCTGCGGCGTAGATCAGCGCACGTGCGGCGCCGCCCCAGGACCGCCCCAGCTATCACGGGGTTGTTCATCACAGACCCTGATCCGCACGTGTGGTCGTTGATGTAGGTGATCAAGTAGCCCTCGCATGCGGCTTCGCACGCTTGCACTCTCTTCTTCGCTTCGCACCCGTTCTCGTCCCTGAGTTTGCAGCGATAGTAGCCCCTGTATTTTATAATTCCAAACGAAAGGAAAAAGAAAGAAAAATGAGGAAAGTATGAGACCCAAATATCAAATAAGGTAACGCAACTTTCAGAGCTTCCCAACCGTGAATATTTACCAATCTTTTTGTAAGGAATGTAAATACTTACCTAATATATAGTCTTCATCGCATTTTAAAATCCCCAAAACAAACGCTACTTCTATCTCTGATATCATGAATTGTTCTTTTATTCATATATTATAATTGTAGTTAAAAAACAAATTATAGTAAAAATTTAGAATCCCAAAAAACAAATGCTACGAATGTTGCCTATAAGCAATGTTCATGAAATGTCGCAATTTAGTGTAGAACACTGGCAAAGATATTAAAATGGCAAAGATATTAAAGAATTACAGACGTGTGTATATAAATTGGCTCAAAATTTCCTCAGAAATTTTGAGTTAAAAGATTGTTGCAATTGAGTTATAATGAAAATATTTAGAGGGTCTAGGCCTTGTGAACTTCTAAGCTCTACTTATATATATCTACACCATTATAATGGAAATATACGTAGTATTTACCGCATTATTTTTTGAAAAAAATACTGTGTTAACGAGGAGTGTAAGCGAGCCTTAAGGTGTATTATTGTACTCGTCTCTTAATAGGGGACAACCCTTGACAAAGAAACAAAGCAGCTGCTTGGATTTCAGCTGAACTATATATATAGAGAGAGAGAGAGAGATACTCAATCCATAAGATGGGCAAATACCTCCGCTTCTCTTTGCCATAGATGTTCTTCTCGCCATACTTTCTCCACATGTAACCGTCGAAATTCTCAGGGTTCTCGCCCGGAAAGTGGATAGTGACTCCTTCGTTACTATCACTCCGCCTCCTTACTCTACCAGAACTGTTGATACCACTGCTAGTACCGCCTCTCCGGCCTCCATCATCAGCAGACGGCTTTCCCTTCTTCGGACTCTTGTTACCCTCGTTTTTCTTCCCATTTGAATCCTTGCTTTTCTCTTCCATCTGCTCAAATCTGTCACTAGTTTCCCGGGCGTTCCTCAGAGCCTCCTTTCTCATCTCTTCATCAATCACAGCGGCGCCGCCAGCTGGACCAGCAGCGCCTTGATGTAATAATATTGAAGTGCCTGATTCAGTGGCGGCGGTTTGGTCGGGATGGATAAATTCCCCTCCGGCTTGGCTAGTGTTGTGACTGAAGAGAAGCTGAGTGGAGGAGCTGAGGTCATTGATGAGTTGCAGGGATTGATTGATGAAGGTGATGGAGGCGGAAATGAAATTGGAGGTGTGAGTGTAGGAGGCAAGCAGGGAGGTGCCGACCGGAGGGATGGAATGGAGGAGAGGGGAGGGGAGCTGAGAGGCTCTCAGCACGAGCGCGCGGAGCTGGTCTTCCAGGGAGGGAGGGGGCGCAGCCATGATCGGGATACGCAGCTACACAGAAGAAGCACGGAGAGAAAGAGAGAGAGAGCGGCTGCTTGGCTGTGCAAAAACGGTAATATGTATCGATGGATTCGACTGCCATACTTTCGGGACACCACAAATTGCATACGCAACCCTTTCTTTTGACTGAGTCCAAGTAGAGCAGTCGCCATTGGGACTTGCTTCTTGCATTTTCACTACAATCATCTTCCGTTTTGAAGAACGTGGTCAACAGTCATCGCCCCAGTCCAAGCAAATTGCAATTCCTTTCAAAACCTTTTTCTAGATCCTAGGGGGTCAGAAATGAACAAGAACACGGGTGATTCAACAAGGGTCACTTTTAGTTTTGAGTGATTAAATCTTACCTTCCCACAATGTGTTGCATCATTCATTCTCCGGTAACTTACTCATGAATATACGTGTTACGCGGGTTCAAAGTAAAAGATTTTTAAAATATAAATTTTATACATTTTTTACATATAAAAAGATGTAATATAAAAGGGGTATTTATAAATTGAATAAAAAATAGTTATATTTTAATTTTTTTTAATAATATATATAGATATTTATAAATAGGCATTGAACGCACTTGATGTAGAGGATATATATATAGTAACTTCCCCGAGCATTCATTTCACATACTAATCCAAGTCGCCCTCTCCCCTAACATAGTCTATGTCCTTTTTTAGGTATTAAAAAAGGTTTGGAATAGAGGATGACCCCTAATAGAAGGTGAAAAGGTTGAGATTGACATGAAAGTTCAAGTTTGGAGAAGGAATACAAGGCGGGATGTGTTATGTAACCCGCAATGGGAATGCAATAAAATTCCCCTTTTCAATCCTTGTTCCTTCCCAAAACACACCATGCGAAAGTCCTCTTATCATCAACTAACATCAAGCTAGTTAACCTTGATGATCTCCTATTAGAGCTAATGTAGATGGATTCAAGTCATAAAGAACAATTCTCAAATAGTGTAAAATTTTTAAAAAATATTTGTCCAAAATTAGGTAATCGGCTTGTTTAAGAAGAGTCAAATAGGATTTATGTACATCTCATAATGCTTTTCTCAAACATTGTCCACAAAGCAAGGTTGGGAAAATCTCTTTTGTCATACTATAGTAGAAAGACCCTTTTTTTTCACATCGAGGAGGATCAAATTTCAATGTCTTCTTCATAGCTCTAAAAATTTATAACTCAAACTTTATATTTTTGGGAAGGCTTTCTCAAAACTTCAACTAGCTCTAAAATGAAGTGAACATGTGTTTTCCTAAACATTGCTACAAATTATAGCTAATTGTGGGAGCTTTCGCTCAACCGCCAAGAGCCACGGACCGCTTATTGTTTCAAGCCTTCCAAGCTGAGCACTAATGGCTACCTCTCACATAGCCGCCGCGCCATCCATATCTACGGGTGTAGTGAGCTTACCTCCATGCCGTTCGAGTTACCTCCTCTCCCACGCACTCCGGTAGCTCCACGATCCAAGTGCAAGCTTCAAGCAAGCTCCATCCTCAAGCTCCACGCTCCAAGCTCCATCACCACGGGCAAGAGAAGAGAAGAGAAGAGAAGAGAAGAGAAGAGAAGAAGAGAGGAGAAGCTGGAGAGCTTCTCCACCCCACAGTCCCTCACCCTCACTCCCTCACACTCTCACACTCCCTCTCTCAAGCACAAGCTCAAGCAAGCAGAAGAAGAAGAAGAAGAAGAAGAAGAAGAAGAAGAAGAAGAAGAAGAGGAGAGCTACTTTTGGCCACACACAAGAATGAGCTTCTCATTCACTTTTCAACTTTATATACAAAACCCTAAATCCCTTTTGGGCGATCATTCCCTTTTCCCCTTTTTTACATGGTCAGCCATAGCCTAGGCCCTTTTTCCCATTGTCCTTCTATCTTCCTAGCTTCCTTTCCACCGCCCCTCTACATTTACAAATTACACGGGTGAGAGCCTGGCGCTCCTTGAATTAGACCATGATGCGCTTGCGCTCTTCTACAAAAGTTTTGACTTGCGCTTTCCTTGTGCGCCTTTGTCTTCCGTTTCTCTTTGCCTTGGCCTTTGTCTTTGTCTTCTGTTTTAGCTTTCTGGATTTTCCACCGCCTGACACTCTTTTACAAGATTTCAGGGTGCGCCTTTGTATTTTAGAATGCACCTTTCCCCTTTTGCAACTGCCTTGGACTTTTAAGGTTACCCTTGCACTTTTGGCCTCTTCTCCTCTTCTTTCTTCAGTCGAGCTACCTTTTTTTCCGCCTTTGCCCTGCATCTTTTTTATTTCCTTTTGCTTTCTTCGTGTTGGGGTTAACACTAATTAACAATGTCACTCTATTCTTACCCTTCAAAGTGATTCAAAGTTACTCATGAATTTTGAGGGTTAACTCTGTCCATGTTAAAACATCCTCCCTTTTCATTCGAAATCACTTCTACAAATGAAGTTTTATGTGGAGCTATGAAGGAGATGCATAAATCAATTCTATAATGTAAGAGTACATTAGTCAAAGGGTTGGATCTCCCTTCATATAGATGTCATACAAATAAGATAAAGGAAAGCTGAATTTGCATATAGTCTTGTATTATTTGACACATCGTGCAAAATAATATGTAAGCTTCTAGCTCAACAAATGACTTGGCCTACTTTTCATTAACACATATTTTGAAGTAATATGAGATTGCTTCAAAATCTATAACCCTTGTTCACAACTAGCTCTTCAAAGTTTGGTTAAGTTGAGCATCCACACAATAGAAACACTCGTTAATGGGCATACAATTTAATACAAGCCTCATAGAATGTTGTATATTATAATTTTCTTTTTGTCTTCTTTAGTTATAAGCAACAATTGTAGTACTACACATGGAAGGAGTTTGAACATCTCTCCTGGTGTATTTCTACTTAATTTGTGCCTCAACACTTAAATCTAGAACTAACAATTAAGATGGCTGAATTGGACTAAACATAAATATAAACATAAAGAAACAATTAAAATTTTTAAATGCTAATGCTAGTATTGCAATATATCCTAAATCTAGCTCCATGTAGGTGTGTGTGTATGCACACATGTGCGCGTGCACGTGCACACACACACACATACATGATACACACATACTAATATATGAAGGGTATATTGGTTTTGACAAAAGTAGTGGCACCAAAGTTTTAAATTGTCAATTCTTGCAATCATTATACACATTGGAATATGTTGTAGAATAGATGTGTCAATATAACTATAAAAAATATTGTGGTAATGTTTGTTGATATAATCATTGGAATATATCAATGCATATACCAATGATGGAAAGAAATTTTCCCATAGACATAGTAATCAATATAGGGAAAAAGAATTACAAGTATTTGACCCCTATAATCTACGTTATCCTGTTAGACATAGACTAGTTGTATCCTTATACAACATCTAATAAACCAATTAAAGCACTTGAACCACTTGAAATTGTATGCTATATACTTGAATGATTTGATGAGGAAAAAAGATGTACAAAATCATGTATCATTGTCTAATACATAGCAACTAGGTAAACTATAGACTTATCATAAACCAAGTTAGAAATACTGCAATGAAGGTAGAATGCCATAGGGCTAACAAAATGATTCCACTAATAATCAACATTGCATTACATACGCCTTTTTAGTGCACACATGGCTCACTCTTAGACATCGTGAAAACATGATTGCGATTGGTAACTATGTTATAATAACATGTAATCAATGTTAGAAGACGTTAATAATGTTAATATTTATGCTAACCAATTGAAAATGGCTATTTAGGGTAACCCTGTCGCGGGCTTTGTTGATTTCTCAATAGGCCCATCAAGATTTTGCCATTTCTTGAGGGCTCGCTACTAAATGCCAAAATCCGAATGGACAACTATGTATATAAGGTGACTCTCTTGGGGTTTCCATCCTTGCTTGGGTGGAGAACTCTCCTATGGGATAAAAATCTAAGAGAACCTTATGTATTGAGTGGCTAGCTTTTCACAAATTTTTGATAAGCTAGATTCCATTTTTACCATAGAGGTACTTAAAAACAGTGAGCCAAAGCCTAAGCAATTAAGATTGTGTTAGTTATTCTAATTTAAGCAAAAGACTATCCTTGATTGCTTACTACTTCTTTGATTCATGTTTTTGAAGTGACCTTGGGGTTAAATGTTTTACCACTTGGATAATTGGTCCTATTATGGACCATACTTGTCCTATAGATAAATCATTGAGATAGATGAATGAATGTGTTTATTACATAGTTATTGGACTAGCATCCTAAGAGAACCTAGGTGAGGGTGAGGTTGGATCATGTATTAGTAGATTATTGAAGATAAGTACATTGGAAAACACTTTGAGCAATCCTAAGTTTAAGGCTATGAAGTGAAAGGTGGTTGAGTGGACATTAAAGGATGTGTCAAATGAGTTCTCAGCTATGGATGTACAATCCATTTGTGATAGGGCCAGTACTAGCACAACAACTTACTCAAAGATATTCAAAGGTGTGAAGGCTGGGTTTGGTCGTGTGCTGAAGAGAAATAGAATTGTGCCTCTTCCTCAACCTTCAAAGTTAATAGAGGTTTGTACAAAGGTTTTGGAGCTGATAGGAGATCCCATGCATGTTCAATGCATGGAAACACTAAGGTTGGGATCAAAAATGCATATGAGGTGAAGTTCACCGATTTCAACAATTACTATTTATATTTTTACAAGGTACAGTCGACAATGTGAATATACTACAATATATTTGTTGAGGAATGTAATGGTAAATTGAAGTTTGTTATAAAATTATATGAAAGTGAGGTCATCAAAGGAGTAAAGCTCGAAAGAGTTAATGTAACTCTGATGAATAGAGCTTTACAATTGGACAAGAACAACCCAGGGAACTTTAGTGTTCAATCCGAGCGCCATGTGTGGTGGCTTGCTGAATTTGAAGTTTCCAAGGAAACGTTTGAGGTGGTGTAGCTGTTCTTTATGTACACAAGCATTCCAAGCATCATCGATCATCAAGAACATGGTGAGATGCTCTCGATTGAAGGGTATGGCCAATACTTGGTTGAATGGCATCTTACAGGAGACTTGAAAACTTTAAAATGCATGCGTGGAATCTCCAATGGTGAAAATACAAAGAATCCATGCCTATATTTCTTGATAGAGGGACAAAAAGAAGAACCAGTAAAGGGTGACAAGTGCTGCACCGACATGCAATAGAGAAGATCCCACTTGGAAGCCCATCTTCAAAATTTCATTGGATCGTATTCACATTTGTTCATTGTATGATTTTTTCAGAATCATGGAGAAACTTGTATATGAATACATTTGATTTGCTTATAGGATACAACTAGAAAAAGAAGCCATTGCAACGTGTAGGAATGTGGAGTGAATGCTATTAGAAATTGGGCTACACAAGCATCAAGTAACGATTGAAAAAGATGAGAAGAGATCAAGAAAATCTGGTAACTTGCCAAAAAAGGCTTGCTTTGGAGGAGCAAAGGCTAGGAAGTTTCTCTCAATACCCATCAATGAGGAAGGGAATGTCATGGTTCGTAGGCCGCATGACTATGATAGGTGGAAAAAGTTACATTTTGCAGTTCCTGATCGAAGTAATGGAGGAAAAACAAGGTTGGCCAAAGCTAAGGTTTGGATAAGTCTTAACAATTTGGCTTCCTTAATTCGCAAGATGGTGTTTAACAATAAAGATAAGCAAGAATTTATCGATGTTGTGCATAACTTCTACGAAAACATGGTGGAAGTGTGGGGTAAAATCTCTATCACACATTACATGGTGCATACTAGGTTAATATTTTAAAATTGTATGAATTGTATAAACTATTGAGCATAGTTTTACTCATGTGTGATATGTGTCTTTCTAGGCACATAGGCCGTACTTTGCAAAAAAGGGAAGCATCCGAGTTTGGTCCACATGAGGGATGAAAAATTCACATTGGATAGCGCATGGTGCATACCAAAGAAAAACTGATCATGGTGGAGGGGTGAATGGTAGCAATCCAATTATCCAATTGCTATCTTGGTGGTATAGGATTATAGTAGCGGATGAAGCTAAACTCTCGCAACAGAGAGCAAATAAAAGTGCTAATGAATTGACTACAGACATGATGGAATCACGTCGTGTCACTAAAAGAGTGCGTTATAAAGCCTCAAGTGCAAAAGAAAACCATGCCAAGTGGCTAGAAACAAGGCTTCGACAAGGCAGCAAATGGGTTCAAAGAGAGCTAAGATAGTAAGATGAACAATGTGTTTAGTTTGAATGCAATTCATTGTTTAAGAGAGAAAGAGAGAGTGTGCATCTATGTGAATGTCTTACAGTTTTGGGGTATATAAAAGAGGGTTTCACTTTTTATCTTATTTATTGAGTTTTTATATCTCTTGTATAGGAAAGATGGCTCTTTTGATCTCATCATTTCGAAGGCAAGCTTCTCGAGACTTGTTCGCACTACAAGATATAGACCTTATATCGACGTTTAAAGCGACAAAAATACAAACAATAAAATTTTCCCCCGTCGTCGCAAAAAGCGTCGTTATTAACAACGCCATAGAAACGTCGTTATTAGCGTCGCTATTGGCGTCGTTGATAGCAACGCGAATAGCGACGTCAATAGCGACGCAACCAGTAAATTTGCGACGCGCATAGCGACGGCAATAGCAACGCGAGCAGTAAATTTACAATGCTAATAGCGACGGTAACAGGGATAAAAAAAATTTAGCACTGTGTGCTGTATGAGAGCCATACAAAATAGTTTCTGCACTACTGTATACAAAGCACTTGCAAACAAAAAGAATGTATACTGAAATCATAAAACTGATACATGAAATAAATACATGATCGCATAAAAAGCAATTGGTATAATCATGACAGGATATCACTAATACATAGAAAATGTCTACATAGATCAGGCGACTAAAAAATAAAGGTGTGTGAACTCCAAGGATCCAAGGGCGAGCTACAAATCCTCGTCCCCCGAAAGCTCGTCCCGTCGCAAAGGAGCATCAAACGGACTCTGCAGAAAAAGAAACAACACATCAATCTACCATACAATAATGCATTCAAATATCTCATGGTAACTACGGACAAGAAAGATGAGTGACTTACAGGGCCGTCGCGTCTGTACAATCGGTCGATCAATGCATTGAGACTGTGCCTCTCTGCATATCGAGTCTCAAGGCCTATCGGATCGCGATTTGTAATGGAGTGCTGCAAAGAAAACAAAATGCTAATTGTTAGAAACATGATTGTCAGTAAAAAGAATATTTCAAAAAAACAAACAAGCAAAACAAAAGAAAAACTTACAAAGTCCTCCAAATATGTCATGTGGCCGCCACTCCCAAGATGATGGACCACTCCGGCCTCGAGTCGTGCCCTCGCCACCTCGCGCTGCTGACTCCAACGTCCTGGAGAATCTGTAGCCTCCTCCCTCAGTCAGCGCCAGTCGTCTGCATCTAACCACTCGGGCTTTGTAGCCCCACTCTTGATTGCCTTGCGTGCGTCAAATCCTCTATGTGACATGTATGCACGCATGCAATCCATCATCCAGCCCGTAGAGAATCTATCTACTGCGGCTGGCACCGGAAACTCCTTGTGCAAGGATGCTATTATGTAGTCCTTACTCCCCTCTGGTATGTTATTCCAATGATCCATGACGTTGTCCTGAAAAACTTGTTGGCACAACTCTCTCATGCGAGCCATCACCCTCCTCCCCTCATCATTCATGATGATGGCTCCTAACCTACTATCGACCAGATATCCATAACCCCTAGGAGTCTGCCTAACATGGGTCCTCTTCCATCTGCGTCCATGCTCCTGGGCATATCCAGGAGACCCCTCTACATCTAGTGTACCAATGGGGATAATCTCTCTCGGAGTAATATCTTATGCTAGCTCCAAGCTTTCAACGCCCTCCACCCCTTGTAATATCGACCCCTCTATTTGCATATTATCTTCATCTATGCTCGGAACATCGCTTTGATCATATACTCTCGCACTTCGAGGAGTTAAAGGTATAGCATACCACCATCGAGGTTGTCGAGGGTTTGGATAGAATATTACTTGTTCACAAACACGTACAAAGCGAGTTCAAACCATTGTGACATGAACCATGTCGTAATACAATTAGCAAGCAAATGACTCCATGCACCTGTTCACAATGGGCCGGCAACACAAAGGTGTCGCGCAAATCTGTCCATTTTTTTTCGAAATCTATTTCGAGAAATCCTGATGGAACTCATCGAACTGTTGCTCCAGCTCCTCCAAGTACCACTTTGAACCACTGCACATCGAATAGTATCATGGAGAAGCTACGGTAATCCACTGTAATAATACTTTGCAAGTTCCCAAAATACTCCATCTCATCCACAACCGTGTTTGGATCCGTTGCTC
Organism: Lygodium microphyllum; assembly: GCF_053477565.2. Classification (NCBI taxonomy): domain Eukaryota; kingdom Viridiplantae; phylum Streptophyta; class Polypodiopsida; order Schizaeales; family Lygodiaceae; genus Lygodium; species Lygodium microphyllum. Next base: position 63,879,068 of record NC_141138.1, read on the forward strand.
GTCGCCGGCTCTCTTGCTCAAACCTTGCCATGACACCACAGTCCATTGTGGAGCGCATTTTGTCAATACGCTCTGCGCGAAAATGCCATCTGCGCAACCACGCTGCACTATATATTTTGTACTGTACATTGAAACACTCAAATTAGATGTCGCATATAAAGTTTAGATACGACAGATTCTAAACCCCTCATAACCTTTGGACTACATCCCCTCGAGAATTCCCATTCCTCCATTGAGACCTCTGTCCCTTCGCTGGATGTTGCGGTCAAGGCTCCATGCAACCATCGCGTTGACATAAACCGTGGCATCTCCTCCATGCCTTCGGGATATCGAATCGGTCGATGACACGTACTACATCAGAATTCAACTCGCGCTTCCTCTCGATCTTGCCTTGTAATCTGGTACTTGGCGAGCCACGTCTCCATGGAGGCATGGTGCAACATAGAAAAGCGATTCACCTTCTCTTCCATTGAGGCATCCATTCTTTTTTCTACCCCATTTCCAACCACCACATCTCCATTCGGTCTATCATCGTCCTTCAGCGTCCATAGCATTTCATTATCTGGTTCCACCATTGGTAGCCATTGTGAAATATGCACTAACGCCTCTGACACCAACCAACCTTCGGCCATGCTACCTTCTGGCCGAGCTCGTTGTCACACAAAGCCTTTCAGGGTTTTCATGAAGCGCTCCAGGAAGAACATCCATCGCGTATGGACAAGTCCAGCAATCTCCACTTCGTCCACAAGATGCACAAGAATGTGGATTTGTATCGTGAGCATACTAGTGGGCAGGTATTTCTCAAAGAAACAGACTGTCTCCACTGCTCCCCGCCACGCGGATTCAATAGAGGACGTCGTAATCTCTTTTTGTGAGATCCATTGCACCAAAGTCGACAACTTGTAAATGGCCCTGCGAATTTCTAGAGTAAGGCATCCTACGATCGTGATCGGTAGGACAAACTGCCACAAATGAGAAAGCATTATAAATAATGGTCACTTTCCAAATTGCAAAATGGCCACACTAATTACAATCCATTCGTAGCACAAACCTGACATATCTTATGCCAATCATGGGATTTTAGCCCCGACAATTGATCATCTTTAGAAAATGTGGACCTGAGAGAACGCATCATACCTGTCAGAGTGCGGATAGACTTGATTACTTGCTTCACAATGTGCCCTTCTTTAGTGGACAAAACCCAAGGAGCATGAGGAAGCTGCACGTGACCATCAGCACTCGACTGCGGCCAAAGTGCCTCCATCTTACCTTCCTCCTTCAAATCCATTCGTGCCCCTAAAGTGTCTCTCTTTCCTGTGATGTGGTCCCATAGCAAGCTGCCCACATTGAAAATATGCATGGGATCCAACAAGTAGTTGACCTGTAAGTGGGTCCAATATGGCAACTCGTAGAAAACTGAGAACCGTCGCATTCCATTTGGATGTGATTCCACATGGACCATTTTTAGCTCGTACCAGCTTGCGACGTTCATACGTGTTGAAGGTCATCCAAGGAAACCTTCCCTGAGTTCATGATCCTCCGGCAAGAAAGTGGCGTGTCCTTGATATACCATCTTCTTCATGGTTCGTGACCTTCGTGAGTCTAACTATGGCCCACACAATGGACATGCATGATAACCTGAGGTAACCAGACCTGTTCCGACACCACGACCTAGTGAATACTTGATTGAATGAGATAAAATATAGATATTACCAGCGAGAACGGAGACCTGCTCACCTAAGCACTCTCCCAATCCCGGAAAGTCATGCATCGTCCACATGAGAATGGCTCGAATATTGGCTGACTGCCGACCATTGCGCCTGCTCATATCTTGCACAGTGATCCCCTCCTCCCACAAAATCTTAAGCTCGTCGACTAATGGACGAAGATACACATCCATATTTTTTACTTTGTAGCGGCCTGGGACGAGCAAGCTAAGGATGAGATGTCCTTTCTTCATAGAAAGCCATGAAGGGATGTTGTAGTTGACAAGGACTATAGGCCACACACTGTAAGAAGTTGAGCGCAGACCGAATGGATTCACGCCATCCATTGCGAGACCGAGCTGAAGATTCCTTGGCTCTCGCGCAAAGCCTGGGAAGGTAGAGTCAATGTGGGTCCATGCGCGTGAATCCGCTGATATTCGTTGAACTCCATCCGTGGACCTATTCTGCACATGCCACGTTGTCAAGCTCGCCATGCCAGACGTACGAAACATGTGGTTTATGCGGGGGATGAGCGAAAAGTGTCTGAGAACTTTTTGAGAGATGGTTTTCCCTTGCAAGTCCTGTCGATACCTGTGAGCACCACACTTTGGACATGTCTCCATAGTCTCGTGTTCTTCTCGAAACAGTATGCAATCGTTGATATATGCATGGATGTTATTGTAGTCCATGCCAAGCTTCCGTAAAACATGTCATGTATCATCACGAGACTCAGGCATGGTATTTGCAGGTGGTAATATATGATATTTCAATAACCTGAAAAAAATCATAAAACTCCTTGAAAAAGCACAAATGTTTGTAATAATAGTGTCAAAAAAAAAATCAATGAAGCCTATGTGCAAGGTACCTGAATAACGCGGTCACGCTCGTATCGCTCCACCCGTATTTTGCTAGCACACTTAAGAGTGCAAGCAGTGTCTTCAACTGAGATACTCGGCACCCATCATATAATGGTATGGATGCTTCCTCTCTAAGCGGATCAGATGTCTCGACATCCATGGGAATCAATGCATCGATCATTGCCTCTATCTCAGGCTCCAAGATTGTAGGTAGGTCTAGAAGGTTGTCTGTCTCCTCTGGCATTGACGGTATAGATTGGCCTTGCGAATGGTGGATTGGCTCTTGCACTCCATCCATCGCACGCCCACGACCTCTTTTAATTGGCCGCAAAGGGTGCACTCCCCCTTGGGACGAGACATCACCTCCCTAGATAGAAAATTTACCAACAAGACCCAATCTTATTGTGTATAGTTTTCAATTAGCTTGCGAGTACAATGCATGATTGATATTAACTTCAAATTACCGTTTACTAAAAATCCGCAATCGCCTGATCAATGATCTCAGATTGAAACTCGCCAAATCGTCGTACGTGTTCTATAGACAATCGGCGTTTTCGTCTAATTGCCAACTTGCATTGAGAGCAAGGACATGGGACACGCTGATTAAGATATGCCTCGCGATCTTGAACAATAAGACCTTCTTCATTTTCCATCTTATCTACATTACAACAAACGAGGCTCAAATGGATAGCTTTATGGAGATGTATGTCAAGTTGCAAGTTGACCATAAGCTCTTGCTTGAGAGGTTTTCCTCCCTCTCCCTCTCTCTCCCTCTCCCTCTCTTTCTCTCTTATTTCCTCTCCTAAACAAGCAAAAGAGAAAGTGATTTAAACCTTAAACAAGCAAAAGGGAGAGGGAGAGAGAGAATGCACTCTCCCTCCCTCTCCCTCTCCCTCTCTTTCTCTTTCTCTCCCTCTCTCATTTCATCCCCCTTCCTCTCCCTCTCCCTCTCTTTCTCTTTCTCTTTCTCTTTCTCTCCCTCTCCCTCTCCCTCTCTTTCTCTCTTATTTCCTCTCCTAAACAAGCAAAAGAGAAAGTGATTTAAACCTTAAAAAAGCAAAAGAAGGAGAGAGAGAGACTCACTGATGAGATATCGTGAGTGTGGGGCGGCTCCTCTTTGTGATGAAGGCTCCTCCTCTCCTTCGCGAACAACAACGGCGGTGGTGGCGGTGGCAAGTCTTCTTCCTCTCCTTCTCTCACAACGGTCGCTCTCTCCCTCGCTCTCGCTCTCAAAACACAAAACGCGAAAACACGAAATAAAACCGCGCTCGATTTTGGCCTGTTTTTTTTCCCCTGTGGACCATCGCTATTTGTGTCGCAAATAGCGACGCCGCTACCCGCCGTCGCTAATCGACGTCGCTACTAGCTCAAATCCTTGTAGTGTCGTGAGATTGTGCAAGACCTCTACCGCATAAAAAGCAGGAGGTGGTTTTTGACATAAGGTTAGGATATACCTAATCGCTTTACAAAAGAATGTCTTCATGATCTACAGTAGTGTGTTGCAAAGGCCTTTTTAGATGACTTGATGATTGATGCTCAACATTGTGCAATACATGCGAAGCGCATCACTGTAACTCCCAAGGACTTCCAACTTGTAAGAAATCTTCAAGCAGTGAAGGATGCATTCGTTCCAATGGATTGAACACATTTTGTAATGTTATCTTTTTTGACATAGTGTTCTCCTCGTGCATTGGACATATGACTATGTCCTAGTGCAAAAATATTATATGCGCCCTTAAAATATGTATTAAATGTTTACTCTTGTCCTTCACTCTCAACTTTGACTATGCATCTTTGCTGTATTTTCAACTCTTCCATTCTGGAAGCACTATCAATTTCAATAGAAAAAACATGCAAATTTTTACCATTTCTTTTGCAAACTTTACTCTCGATGCCTCTGTATAGTCTATGTGGTGCAAATTTTCTAAGGGCCAGTAGTTGCGATATTGATTTCTTGATTATCAATCCATCCATAACTTTGGTGTGAGATAATTTTTAAAATACTAAACTATATTGAAATGCGACAAAACTTCACATGCGCACTTGTTTGGTGGCCATGAGTCCTTTTTTTTTTGGAAAAAAATTCATGTAGACCCCTGGTCCAAAGTTTGGCATTTGGAGCAACTTTCCTGTAGACCCCTGGTCTGAAGTTTTAAGGCATAGAAAGTGGCTCCAGACGCCAGACTTCAGACCAGGGGTTTGCATTTATTTTTTTTCAAAAAAAATAATTTGGGCTCGTGGCCACCTAACGAGTGTGCGTGTGAAGTTTCTTTACATTCCAATACAAGGTTATGGATTTACTATCACATGATGGATAGTACGTATGAAGCTGTATTAACCCGGTTTTTGGATTTAAATGGGTTAAAAGTTCATTCTTCTTCTCATTTTCACATCTTGCTTTCTTTTGTTCCTCCATTCTCATACCCCCAACCTCTGTATCTTCTCCATCTTGCCCTTCTCGAGCTTGCATGGCACGCACCAAGCAAGCATGTGGCTGTTTCGGCCATGGAAAGACCTCACGCCAAGGCCTGCCACCTGGAGCACAAGATGGACCCTCCTTTATTGCAGTAACAAGTTCTCCCCACCATAGAGCACAATGACCACCATAAAAGAAGAGAAGATGGAAATTAGGCACTGTTACCCTTTGGGAGCTGAAAGGGATGGGAAGATTTTGGGTGCGAGTGTGGGATGGCCCACCAATAGGAAGGTGGACTATTGCAGCTATGGAGGCCCTGCAAATGGTTGTAGAGGGGTTTTCTCATCGACTTGTTTAGCTAGCGACCATCCATGCAAAGTGTGTCACAATCACAGATAAAGACATAAACTTTGTTGTTCAGCTTTGATACGATAAGGGGATTCCTCCATAGGTTATGATATTTAATGATGTAAGGTTTTGTAATACCTATGGACCGCTTATTATTCAAGCATTTCAAGTGAGCACTAATGGCTACCTCTCACATAGCCGATGCGCCATCCCTCTCTACAAGTGTAGTAAGCTTACCTTCATACTCGATCGAGTTGCTTCCTTTCTCAAGCACTCCAATAGCTCCAAGATTCTTCATGCGAGCTTAAGCATCCTCAAACCTCCACCTCCAAGATCCATCCGCCATAGTTGTGCACAAGACAAGAGAAGAAAAAGAGAGGAGATGGAGGAGGACTTCACCTCCAAGATCCCTCACCCTCACACACTCACTCCCTCACTCACTCACACTCTAGCACCATAGTATCTTGGAAGGGCAAAAAAATTTGTATACTCTACCACATTGGAATATTTATCTATATATACATAATATCTCATGCGATGTGTACTAAATTCAAATAATTGAGCAAAGTTGTTTTGTTTTTTTTCTTGAAATGCACGACTCTTAATTTTTATTTAACGTGCACACACATCAAAAGTAGTAATACATACAGATATGAGTTACCTTATTGCTTATGCACAATTGCAAGTGTAGTACTATGCATTGACATAATCAAATTGGATTATGTTAACGTATGCAGATGCGTCAGCCACGTACCACATTATTGTCATACTTACACAAACCACACATTTATTCAATAAATATTAATTTATAAGAAAAAAATAAAATATCTTATATTCATCAAGAAAAATACATGTGATGGGTGATAGTGATGGCAGATACAAAAAACTCATAGCCAACAAGAACTCTCATTGGTTCTTTGGATTTTTCATCAGTGGAGAGGAGAGGCCAGCTTCCGATGAAAATATAAGTTCCTTCTTTGCTTCAAAAATGATGCGCTCCCCCTTCAACTCCTTTTCCAGGAGAATTAGATCTGACACTTTATCAAGGTTACCTAATGTAGTAAGCACGCACATTGCTCCACCTAATATAGTAAGCACGCACATTGCTCCAGCACGTGTTTGATCAAATAAGTAAAGAATCTTTGACTGCTTGATTAGCACCACCTTCTTCAAGCTAGATGTCATAGGTATCGCTAGAAAATGTCCAAACTTGGTCAAAGCTCAAATTTTCATGATTGTTTCTTGCCCTCGTGGTGAGCACTTCTTATGGAAGACCATCAAGTTTGCAACAAGGTTGCCAACGTACTCCTTTAGAGCTGAATTTTTCTATCGATCCGCATGCCGAGCTCCTTCTTGCCGTGATGCAAACTCATCTATATACAGTATGTCTTGAATGATAAAGTCAAATCAAACAATATATTTAGCAACTAGACTAGAGTTATCAAAAAGTAACGAAACTTGACGATAGGGTGCATTGGGTCCCTTGAAGTCCACAGATGGCCCAGAAAGTGACCCCAGATGCCAGACTTCGAACATGATAGGTGCAGGTATCATTTTTTGCCAAGATTTCACCAGTGGACTCCAAGGACCTGATGCACCCTATTGTCAAGTTTCATCGCATAAAAATATATGGTAGTTAGAAATCTCACCTTCTCCAAATCATATTGTATCTTCATTTCCTCATGTGTTAGTGAGGCACCTCTTTGGGCAGAGGGATCTACAAACTCCTTGGTAGGAAACTCGGGCCTTGGTCCAAATAGATCATGATGTAGTGCATCATATTTAGCATCTAGTAGTACAAGGTAATCTTCTTCAGTAGAGATAATGTGCTCATGTGCTGCTATGATGGCACTCATTGTATCTAAGCTTGTGCCATCATATCTTTCAATCTCTGCCATCATCGGATGCACATCCATGCTATCATAACTGATGAGGTCTTCCATAGAATCCCTGACTAGGATGAAAAACAACTATTCTTCCTTCATTTCCTAGTATTGTAGCACATCTGATAGAAACAAGTATTTATACTATCTACATCAATGGGCGTCAAGGAGGCAAGGTTGGGTTTGTTGACTTGTGGATGTTCTAAAGAAGATGGAACCATGTGAGCCAACCCTTGTTTTGCCACCACCTGATGTTCCTCTTCAATATTTATGAGCTCTTCAATCGGTTCTTCTCTCGTGTATATGATAGCAACATCATATGGAGTTGTATCTTCATCGCTCTCCTCCTTTAGGGGTATATCCAATGCAAGGAGGGAAATTGTCAATGCGCAATCACACTCCACAAGATCCAAATGTGCTATACCTGGTGCATTGCCCATGGGAACAATGCATACTCTATGCAAAGGATCCACTTGAGTGAGACACCCATTCACTACTTTTTGGTAATTATTCCATGCTTGAAATACCATGAGCTGTTCCAAAGGCACCCAAGTCATGTCAGATCACTCAATGGAGTATGTGTAGGTAGCAATGGTGCTCATAAAGTCTTCCAAAACGTGAAGGGGGGATCCAGCGATGAGAGCATGCTTTCAAGGTTGAATTTCTTAGAGAAAATGTGAAATATCTCGTCACCCTAGCTAGCAAAGATAGTCTCATGGGATCCACTCGTCATAGTGTGCACGAGCATCCATCGTAGCAAGTAGGAGGGATGTGGTGGATATAAAGAGATGAAGAAAAAAAGTGTGAAATGAAACAATGAAACAAGAACTAAACTAGTTCTACCTTAAAAACCTTAAGTTTTAAACCATTAAGAGTTGTTCGCATACGATATTTAGTCATTGCTTTACTTATGTCTTTGTAAATTCTACATGCATATGTAAATGTGTTGATGTGAAAAGTGTATAGCAAGTGTATGATTTTTCATAAATACCATAATTTTTAAATATTGCAAGTTTGCAAGCGACAATATTCTATTGGCCAAAAAATCTAAAAATTTACAAATATTGGATATTACAACTTGTGGTATTTGGATTTTCAAGGAGACTCTACAATTTCTAATATATGTTCCACTGGTAAAAATATTCTCAACTCGGGTTTGAATTTTCCTACCATCTAGTTTAAAATAGAAGATAAGATGTGGATTTTGCACTAACATTGTAATTTCCTGGGGCATTATACTCAAGGGCCAATCATCCTCCATTTGCAACACTTGGGGCTCATGGCTCTCACAAATGATAGTAACATCCATAGCTGCACTTTCACGTGTGACTTGATCAAGCCACAACCATTTACCCTTGAGCATCCTCCATCTATGATAATTGAACACTAGGCATAACATATGTCATGTGATAAATTACTTGTAATTGGAAGGGAAAGTTAAGTGAGATCCATCCCAAAATAAGAAAATAGTCAACTAAGAGAGAAAAAATTTACTTGAAAGCCATGTCCCTTGTTGTGACTCGACACTCCATTGTGTCACGACTATGAGTCATTTTTTATGTCTAAATTTTGCCTAGAATCCTTGTTACAAAATCCTTCGATGCACTTTTTATGATGTACATGCTTTTGGTGCGTCTCAAACCATTACATTCCTTGAACATATGTGCAAAAGTTGCAATCGGTATGAACTAGCTTAGATGTACATTCTTTGAGCCAGTGCTTGACTTCATAAATTTCAATATGTCTACTAAAATTTTTGTGCTACATATGTGCAAAATGTCGCTACTACACAATGGCCATTCTATGCTATTGAGATTCGATATGTGCAGAGACTCAAGGGTTCTATATTCTCGACCCCCTTGGGCAATATGTATTTGGAGTCATAGAGAAAAATGAGGTCCTCTGCAAGTTGCTTAGCTGTACGCCCCTCAAAGAGCAATCTACCAATTTCGAGGTGGCAACACTTAAAAGAACTTGTGAAACTCTCAACATTTTTCCACTCATAGCACTCCAAAGGGTATAATTTTGTAAACATGAGAAAGTAGTTACATAGATATCATGAAATTTCTCATTCTCAATGAGTTGCAAATAGTTACTATTTGCAAGGTTTCGTTGAAAGGGAACAATGAACGCAATATGTATTTATTTTTGCATGAATACATGTTGTATAAACGCCTCTATTACAAGGTGAGAATCGATGTTCCTTTCTCTGAGAGCTAAATTTTTACTATTTCAGTGCTTTGATACATCTACAATTGCAAATACTTTCACCCTGAAAGCTCCTTGCATACTTGGATGCATACGTACCCAATATGAGAAATGATACATATCAATGATCCAATTCCCTTTTTCATCTTTTCTATTATGTACTTCTATCGAGAGAATGCTTGTTCTTATCTCAGGCATTATAACCTATGCATTAGATGTAAAGAAGTATGTATTAACCCCTAAATAATAAGCATTTTAGGTTTGTCTAGTAATCACCAATATGCCATACTAATCAACATGGCATTAAGAGATGTTTATAGTTTTGTAAACATACACAAACATCGATATTGAAACGCATGCGGATATGTACATCAACAGAAAGTATAGATTCAATTTCAAGGCATCACTTTAATCATACCATTTACATGAAATATAATAAAAAGAATAGCACAAGAATACTCAGAGAATTTTTCCAAAATAAATTTTATTATAATGAATAGGAGTCTGATTTGACTAAATACATTGTATGAAACGTGGGTGTTATATAGTAGTTGTTATAAGGATAGCAGCCACATGGCATGCAAATCTTAATAGGCAATTTGATTGACACCTGAGATATTCTATGACTCAATACATTGTGCGTTATATGGATGATATGATACAAGAATTTCATGGATCATTGCCAGTTGGCATGGAGATCTGAATGGACACACAGGACCAGTAAAGCAGAGGATTTTTAAACCATCGTCTTCTAGCAGATCCATATCATCCACCATAAAGGAATCACTCACCACATCAAAATAGTCAATCGAGAATTATGTGCTTCACCAAACCTTGTGCAATACCTGCATAAATCTCTTTTGAAAAAATTACTTGCATGAATCCCTTTTAACAAAAAATATCTAGATAACTGCATGAATAAAAGCAACACAAGATAGGGTCAATTTACCTATAAGTTGATCTGCTGAAGATAATATTGAATCGTTGCTGATTAAAACCCATTGCAAATGATGGACAAAAGAAAAAATCCATCCCATCAAACATAAAATTCACTAATTAAATGAGTAGATTTTGGCACCACAAAAGATGATAGATTTACTCGTAAATTGAGCTACAGAATCTCTGCTCTACCTTGTGTTAAGTGCCACAACAACAATTGATCCTTAAGTTAGAACTAGCATCAAACCCTATTGTAAAGATAGTAGAAAAGGGAAAATGTAGAGAGGAAGAAAGACAAAGTGTGTGAGTACGTGAGAGAGAGAAAGAAATGAGCACGTATCCAATCTCGCCCAAATTGATCCCTGCAAAAGGCAATAGCAAGACTTAGTGTTTACATGAAGGTATACTGAAAAAACAATAGAAAAGAGAAAACATAGAGAGAGATAGAGAGAGGGGGAGAGAGATGAGCACTTATGCAATGTCACCCAAAATTATCTCTGTAATAAAACAACAAAAAAGGTTATAGAACTAACATTATGTTGTATTGACAAGATAAGCAAAAAAAAAAACCAAATAGAGAGAGAGATTAATGCATTTGTCTCTTGCTCCAAATAAACCCTGCAAGAAAACAACAATTAGAACCAACATCAAATTCTATTGAAAACACAACATAAAAGAGAAACAACACACACACACACACACACACATATATATAGAGAGAGAGAGATGAGCACCTCTGCCTCCTTCCCAAAACAACCTCTGCAATAAAAAAACAATAATAGTAAGAAATGACATCAAACCCTATTGAAAATATAGTCAACAAGAGAAAATGCAAAGAGAGATGGGCACCTGTGTTTTGCCCAAAATCTGGAGGTGCATGGAGAAGAAAGTGTAGAGGTAAGCAGAATGCTCGAAACCCTATTTACTCTCACCAGGGAGCTTCAATGGAGACGAAAATTCATGAGTATAGAGAAGAGAGGGAAAGTGGTCTATTGCTCAACTTTTGGGTCAAATTGATTTCATGAGAGGGAAAAAAACCAAAATTAAAAATTCTCCAAAGAAGGGGGAGAAATACAATGTGAGAGAAACTTAAATTTTGTGTACTATTCATTCTTCCTTTTTTTAAATTCTCCACTACCCCTTTTTAAATTAAAAACCCAAGATTTTGAGAGAGAAGATTCACCCTCCATGGATGTCAACATCTAGCCTTCCCATTGGACAATCCAAAAGGCCCACATCTTAAACTATATTATTCTTAAGGGCCCATTTGTGGGTTCATTTTTTTTTTCTAATGTGATTATTAATTTCAACGAATGGCTATTATAAAAAATGTAACATAACAAATCACACTAACATACAAATCTCTTGTTCATTAAAGAAATAAGTAATATCATACAATTCAACAATGAAATTCACAATTCTAATATACTTGAACATTGTTCTTCATCTATTGTTAGTTAGTCTATCATATAATATATATAAAAATACATGTTGAGAAAGGGGCAACATAAACATGCATGCATCAATATTTCACATTGAGATTTCTCTAAAACAAGTGCATGTCATGGAGGAACATGAAAGCATTCTCCCCATGAAGAAGTATGAATGGTGAGTGGGGTCAAGACAACCTCGGCCTTCTCCTAGTCCAAGTTGACAATTTATATGACACCCTTTATGTAATTTTCATAAGCTTCCCAACCATACACAAAATCATTAAGTACATAAGTATTGCTATCACTAGAATAGATATAATCAACTATTGGTCCATCTTTATATGAAAGGTGAACATACATTTAGTCAACTATAGGCTTGCATAATGCTACAATGCCTTTGCATAGAGTATATTCCCTAGATTATCAAAAAGGTGAACATGTATTTCAAGTTTGAGTTTGAGTTATTAGTAGTATTTGTAAATCCCAAACATAACCTACCCTAGCTTAGGCTACTGTTGTCGTGATATAGCGTGTCCATTTAGATTTACTAATTACATAGAAATACTATGATCTCATTTGTGTATCATAACCAATGTTTGGTAGGGAAAATGAAAGCTGATTATACCTAAAAGACTATACATGAGTATAAGTGATAGTTTGATAAACATCAAAGACTTGCTGAGTGTAATACAAAGTTTACATATAATATACATGTCAAGTTCATAACCATGTACTTTGCAAAGGTTGTAACTGGTTAGGACAAAAAATGTCAAGAATAAGTGAGTGCCCAAGATAATGTCCATTGCTCATGGGAGAAGGGAAAAGTGTCCAAATATAGTGAATATGCAAAGGCTAAGAAGGAGAATGGTGGGACTTTTGTATGAAGCCAATCATGGACAGTGAGAAAGGGAAAAAGTTGGTGCAATTTTTTGGGCTAGCTTGTGGAAAAAACGTGTAGAGGTTGGAAAGGAGAGATGCATGCTTCTTATACCCAACAAGAAGCTCTCAAGACAAGGAAAAAGTGAAAGCCATCAAAGCTTATGACAAAGGGACTTGAAGGAGGATTGTAGGAGTGATCTTTGAAGTGTCTTTACTAGTCCACAACAGGACAAAACAAGATAGCATGCCGTCCTGGAAGTTCATAAGCTTCAAATAGACTTTGAAATGCATATGTTGATGGAATTAGACTCTCTGACACTGGAGAGATTCAAGTACCATCAAAATTCAAGTTTAGAAAGGATTTATGGGTAGTAAGGAGTGGTTTTTTCTTGCTATAATAAAACTATCATATAGTATTGAAGTGGCTATTGAAGTCCTATGATGGTTAAACAAGGTTTTAATGGATTTTAATGCTTGATATCACTTCTTGAAATTTATACACATCATCTACTACAAAGATTTGGATGTATGCATGGATTTATAAGGGCACGTGTCTTTTATTTTGGACTATATATAGCATAAATCTTGATGCATGTCAAAGGATTTCTAAGCTATAATCTAAGATTGTGTGTTGGGAAATTGTCCCAAGTGTGTTTGCATGCTTAAGATGATCTGGGCATCTTATATGGTTGTATTGAGATGAACTACTAGACCATATATGGAATAGAATCATCAATTGTGCCTCTATTATTGTCTTTTACTTCACCTAAATAGTTAATACTTTTTCTTTTTTCTTGTTTCTTATTTCAGCCTCTAAAAACTATTTTACCTCATACCCCTATGGTAGACCTTCTATCTTACGTTCCCCGACATTGGTAAACCTAACATGAAGGTCAGCAAAAGGAGAATCAAGATGGGTGATTTTTCAAGATCTTTAGAATCAGGCATAGGTGATGTATTGCAAGAAGTGTGTCAACATTTGAATTTATTGTATCAAACATAGTAGTAGTAGTATCAATAACAATAGCAATAATGGTAGCAACAACAAAGAATATAGGATTCTGAGAAGCTTGAGGCTCTAGTGTGAATGCTTTGCAGGTAGTTGAACAAGAGATGAGGAAGTAATTTAATGGGCAGAATGTATTGGCTTATGTACTGGTATATGCATCAAAAATGGATTTTTATTGGGTTCCCCAGTATACATGGAGTTGGTATTTTTCTCATCTTACCATATAGGCACCAAAAGAGTGTGACTTACAAATTGTATAGAAAGGATTTGGATTGGACTATCTTTAAGAAATATATTAGAGAAGATTTTTCCTGGAAGAAATTGGTTTGGTAACACAGAAAACTTTCTTGGATTGGGTAGATAGACCCAATAAAGGGCTTGCACCTACAACTTTGCTATGTGAATTTAAAAGCCAACATACAGAGTTGGATGTTGATGACCAACAATCATTATATATTTAGAAAATTGAATTGTTCTTGAAATCTATAGATCTAATCTTGCAAGAGAAATTAATTGACCATTTGAAAGATGAGACATCAGAGACAAGGCTGAAAATTGATTGGATACATGTAAAAAAGCTTTAAATATGATTATAAAGAGGAAAATAATGAAATTGTAGTTAGATTCAAGACTATGCCCACTTTCTTTGTGAAATCATTTCAAAATTATAGCAAAGCCAACTATTTCTATGGATAATCTACCAGTTATGCATTTTGGTCCATTTGTAAAAGAGGATGTAATGAACAAGTTAGTGGAGGGATTGAGTGATCTTAGTCTAAAGGTTATGAAATTGGATGAAAAAGTGGAGGAAAGGGGACGAACATCAACCCAAAGGCATGCTAGATAAGGATCCAAATACATGTGTATATGGTGTGATAGTCTTCAGCATGAAAAGTGTGATTGTATGGCTCATTGTGATGTAAAGGCCAAAACTTTGGTTTTTTGGAAAGACAGAAAAATTTGTGTGTAAGAGACATGGTTGCCTCTTGAAACAAATTTTGGTAAAGGGGATATGCATAAACTACTTGAGAAATTGTCAACAAGAAATGTATTTGCAGTCATAGATGTTGTTACATACATGTTGTAGATTGAGAAATCTCTTGGCTCTCCTGATACATGCAAGGATGCTATGAAATCTAAAGTTTAGTCTCGTGTTTTGGATTGTGCAGAGAAGGGAAAGATAGTTGAGGCTAAATTGTCATATGCTAGTGAGAATATATGGAGTATGACAGGATGTGATGCTCCACTAGATTCATTTATAGCCTATGCATATTTGGAAAATGTGTAGAATATGGATGCTATTGTAGAAAAGAAAAGGAGATGAGATGATGAGACTGGATGTACTTCAAAGCATATGACATAGAGTAAAATTTAGCAGTAAAAGGCTGCTGAGAAAGTTGTTCTTGAATACATAATGGAAGATGTAGTCCGGGACAAAAAGGTGGATGGAAAGAAGAATTTCAAGTAATCTAGGTATAAGTTGTAGTCAAACATTGAGACCACTAAATACATTGAAAATGTACTTTAGGAGTGCATCCTTGGTATCAGGGTTGGGTTGACACTTAGTAAGGTACTTGGCATTGCTAAGCAAGAATTTCATGATGAGATAATTGATATCATCAAAAGAAAATGATAGTTTTTAAGAGAGCCTAGTCAAGCATTGATGCATGTTGATGAAGAATTGGATTCACAAGGTATTCATTGGGAATATGCTAACAATTCCATTGCTCTCATAAAGAGGAATGAAGCTAACAATGGAGTGATTAAGAATGGAAATAATGATGTGTCACCTGAAAATATCATTGTGAGCAGAACTACTCACAGGAAAGTTATGCAGCAAAAGTTTCATGAAGAAAAGGAAGGTAGTTTTATTCCTAGAAGTTATTACTTGCATACACACTACTAGGCAAGAGCTACAATTGAAATAGTTGTGAAGATAGATGAATGAGGAACTCCATGCATTGCATTATTGGATCATAGGTCTAAAATCAATGTCATGACACACAAATTGTATGAGAGTGGTGGTTGGCTAGTGGATGTAGATCATGGCTGGAGAATGAAGGTTGCAAATAACCTGCTTGGTGAAATCTATACTATATGCTCCAATGTATGAGTGACTATTGGTGATGTGAGAAATGATCAACATTTCTTCATACATGATACTTGTAGTTATCCACTTAGTCTTGGGACAACCATACATTGTGGCAACAAGGATGGAGACAAAAGTGATTGACGATGGGTCTTCACATGCTTGTGTTAGGAGCAAAGAGGGTAGAAGAGGAGTAAAATTTTTGACTGTGTGTTAATCATCCATGTAATAGAGAGACTCTCACGATTATCCAGTGCCATCAAAATGCCAAGGAATTTAAGGGTTTTTAGATGGCACTACTATAAAAGGGTAGCTATGGTAGTGTTATTCGAAATATATTTGTGAAAGGAGAAAATGTTTTTATTACTAGTTTTCATGTATGGACAAAAAATGGTTTGAGAATATTCAAGAGAACTGAAGTTGTGTAGGGCTAAAAGGATATATGTGCATAAAGCTAAAAAAGAGCTTAAGAAATATGAACTTTTGGCTACACATGATTGCATTTCAAGGCTATTTAATGGGCTGATTTTTGTTGATATTTTGGCTGAACTTACAACAGCTATGAATGCTGAAAATATGGGTAAAAATTGTGTTATATATGTTTATTGTTTGGACTTATTTGAAGTCATAAAAGAATTTTTTGAATGGAAATATAAAGGAAGCCTATAAAATGGGGCTAAAACACTTATAAAGAGGAAGTATAAAACTATTGGCAAAAAGGTTTAGCTAGTTGTGTTGCCTTTACCCCATGATAGTGATAGCATGTATGAGATAGTCTCCAAGTAGCCAAGTTTAAGGGTTCTGAAAGGAGTTGGACATAAATTCACTATTGATACATTGAAGGAGTTGAAAATTGGGAGTGATAGGCTTCTTCTACCTCTACAGAGAAAGAATTTTTTATGAAAATGTTGGCAAACAAGCCTAATCGAAATTGGGTGGGTTGTTGGACAAGTAAGGAAAGTAGGTAGGCCATCAGATTTGGTGTGAAGGTGCTTAATGAGAGGCAAAGACAAAATCTGCAAGTTAAGCGAGGGCTTTGGGACATTGTGATATCCCTTAAATGTGATAAGGAATATTTTATGGGTACACATGTGATTATTGAGACAATTTACTCACCACCATGATTGGGAATGATTTCTAGCTGTGCCACTCCAGACGTTACTATGCCGTAGTGGATAGCATATATTAAGTCATTAAATCCTGATTTGTAGCATATCATAGGAAGAGATAACCTGGTTGTTGCTGACATGCTATCAAGGGCATGGCTTGATGATCAAGTGGACATGATAGAAGACAAAGTGGATGATGAATTGACTATTGAAAAGGCCTATTTTATAGTAGGGGCTGAATGGAAATTTGTTGTAAATGCAAGTACATGTGTCATAAATGAAGGTACAACTCTCATAAATGCAAGGCAACATTAAATGTAGCAAGTATAGTAGGTAGAATGAGAATGGGTGCTACTATAACAATGAAGTTATCATGAAATAAAGTGTTCTTAGCAAGGAAAATGCATACATGCAAATGTTATGTCTCAACTATGGAGGAGGACTTGTATGCAAATGATTGGCTAAAAATAGGACAATATCTCATCACAGTGTCCAAGAAAGAGGAGTAGTCAGATCTAGAGTATTAAAAAAATAAAGAGAAAGCCTTTGGATTTTTCTTAAAAGATGGTTATCTTTGGAAGCATCTGGATAAAAAGAATGGGGCTCCATTGTAAGTATAGCATGGAAGAAATCAATCAAGTACCTATAGTAAGATCCCTTCATTTCCTATAGTTTATGGTTCAAAATAGGGCACTAATTTTAGGTTTAATGCTGAAAATAGATCAGATGGAAAAATTACTAAAATTAATGGAAAAACTCCAGCTCATTTGGTGCAAGGCAAACATGTTTCTAATGAGAAGCTGAAGGACATGTATGCAAAAGGACTATGCTTCAAATGTGGAGAGAAATGGCCTCCCAACCATAAGGCCAAATCCAAAGCCAAGAATGACAAGGTGAGTATGATCTTTGAGGAAGATTTGGATACTAAAGCAATTGAAGGCAATGTATTTTAGCTTGAGAGCCCATTAACTATTGAAGAGATGCATGACCATGAAGAAGACATCCATGAGGAATTTTATGATCCCATGGATGGTTTTCCATTCAACCTAGGTGGATATTATATGGATGATCCATGGATTGATCTAGATTCCTTGAGACTATGCTCTATTTCTCATGACGATGCAAGGAATGGCTCTAAAGGGGATAATACTCTATGCCTTAGAGGCTTCATCAATGGAAGAATAGCTCACATTCTTATTGACATCGGGAGTACTCATAGCTTCATAAACACAAAGTCTATTAATGGTGAGCACTCAAGAAATGCCTTCCTTTCTACAGATTCAAGTGCCAAACAAAGCTTATGAGAGCAGTAATCAGATTTGTTCAAATATTCCTATCACTTTATCTTCATTATGTACCACTTCGGTGAGTCTTATTTCCTTGGAGATGGGCCCCATTGATGTGATACTTGGCTATAATTGACAGAAGCGTATTGGCAAATTTACCATGGATTTAGAAAGGCTGCAAATGGGATTCCACTTGCATGGGCAACAAGTTATTCTTCGAGGGATTGAGAAGAAGAAGTTGGAGGTGATCAGTTCCAAGAAGATTAAGAGGAAAATCAATGCTAAGGCTTGTATGTTCACTCTTCTCTTGTCTAAGATTGATGAGGACTAGGTCTCTACAAGTCATCCCTCTACACATCCCAAGGACATGGATCCTTGCCTTTGCAAATTGTTGAAAGACTATGATTATCTATTTTAGCATCCCTCTTCTCTTCCTCCTAAAACATAAAGTGGATTATCCCATTGACTTACTTCCAAATACCAAGCCTATCCATAAGCCTCCATATTGTCTCTCAAAGGTGGAGAGGGAAGTAGTTGAGCACCAAGTAAAGAAATTACTTGAGATGGGTCTCATACAACCAAGTCAATCTCCATTTGCTTCTCTTGTTCTTTTGGTTAAGAAGAAGGATGGATCATTCTGTATGTGCATAGATTATCATGATTTGAATAAGGCCACAATCAAGAATAGGTATCCAGCACCAAGAATTGATGATCTCTTGGATGAGGATGCTAAGGTCTTTTCAAAGATCGATTTGTGATCAAGATACCACCAAATATGTATGAAGGAGCGAGATGAATACAAAACAAATTTTAGGACACAAAGGGAACTATATTATTTTTTGGTTGTAACCTTTGGTCTTTCAAACGCTCCAGCCACATTTCAAGCATTGATGATTAAAATACTTCAGCCACTCTTGTTTAAGATAGTTTTTGTATTCTTTGATGATATATTGATACATAGTAAGAGCAAAGAAGAGCATTTATAGCATGTTAAAGAGGTGTTTGACATCTTGTGAAAGGAAGCACAAATTGTTTGCCAAAGAATCTAAATGCACATTTATGACTAAAGGAGTAGAGTATTTGGGGCATATCATTGGGGAAAATCGTATCAAGGTTGATCCAAAGAAGGTCCAACATGTTAAGGATTGGCCTACACCGATAAAGACTACATCATTGAGGGGTTTTCTTGGCCTATCCTCTTTCTACCAAAGGTTCATTATTAAAGACTTATGTGCATGTGGCTACCCCATTGGCTGACAGGTTAAAGAAAGAAGCTTTCTTTTGGGATGAAATAGCTGACAAAAGCTTCAATGAGCTAAAGAAACTCCTCATCTTAACACCTATATTGGTCTACCCCCGACTTCTCTAAGGTCTTTACTATCTATGTGGATGCCAGTGGAAGAGAATTGGGGGATGTTTTGGCCCAAGAACATGGTGTCATAGCCTATGAAAGCAAAAAAATTGATGAAAAAGAAAGGAAAATGCATGTATATGAGCAAGAGATGTTGGGTATATTACATGCAGTGAAAAAGTGGCATCATTATCTTTATGGGAGTCACTTTCAGGTGAAAAGTGATCATATGGTATTGAAGTACTTTCCTTCTCAACCCAACTTCTCTCCTAAACAAAGAAGATGGTTGAAAACTCTTCAGTCTTATGATTTTTAAATTGCATATATGGATGGAAAAGACAATATAGTGGCGGATGCGCTCTCTTTGATGTGGGCTTGCAATGTATCTACCATCGTTGTTATACACAAGGATTGGATAAATGACATGCAAGAAGAATTGTTGATGGAGGAGCATGCAAAAATTACAACAAGGGGAAAATGAAGAACACCCAAACTTCAAATGGCATGATGGACTTTTATGGTATAAGGGGAAGGTCTACTTGATCCCTCATCAAGCTAAAAGTTCTTCAAGAAATGCATTCTTCACCCTTAGCCGGTTATCTTGGTATCTTTAAGACCTTTGACAAAGTACATAAGAGTTTTTGTTGGAAGGGATTATGGCGGGATGTGAAGGAGTATGTCTCTCAATGTTTAGAATGCCAACAAAATAAAGATTATTCTCTAATACTAGCCGACCTCCTTCAGTCCCCCTTGCCAATTCCACAAGGAAAGTGGACTGATATCTCTATGGATTTCATTACGAGCCTCCCTACCACAAGGCATGTTGGAATATTATCTTTTTTGTTGTGGTCAGCTTACCAAATTAGCTCATTTTATTCCAAAAAAAATGTAATTTTCAGTCAACTTGCAAGTAGTTGATCAATTCATGGAAGGTATGTTCAAGCTACATGGAATGCATTTAAGGATTGTGTCAAATAGAGATACTAGATTCATGGGAAATTTTTGGAAGAGTTTTCTTACTTCCATGGGCACTAATCTTACTCAAAGTACCACTTATCACCCTCAAACTGATGGCCAAAATGAGAGGGTTAACCATTGGGTGGAAGTCTACTTGAGACATTTTTGTTATGATACTCAATCATCTTGGGATAATTGGTTGCATCTTGATGAATTTTGATACAACAATACATATCATATGAGTATTGGGATGGCTCAATTTGAGGCACTCTATGGATACAAGGTTCAAATCCCTTCATCCATGTTTCATGAGAAGAGGTAAATCCAAGCAAAGGATGAGGTAGAGAGAATGGAGATGCTTATGAAGCAATGTAAAGAGAACATAAGGATGAAACAAGATGTCATGAAATCCTATGCTGATGATAGGGGGAGGCACATAGAATTTGATGTTGTAGATTGGGTCTTTTTAAAAGTTTCCAAGTCTCATTATGCTATTCTCAAAGGAGAGCACAATAAGCTGGTTCACAAGTTGTATGGCCCATACTTGATATTGGAAAAGATTGGAGAGCTTGCATATAAGCTTCAATTACCTTCTACTACTCACATACGTAATGTTTTTCATGTATCACAATTGAAGAAACATGTTGGGCATGCTAGATATACAAGTTATTGAAGAACTTCCACCACTTGATGAAGAAGGACTTATTGTCTATGAACCAAAGAAAATCATTGGAAAGTGTGATAACATACCGAATCCAAAATCAATGTGCATGAGCTCCTTTGTGATTAGCAGCTCTCTCTCTCTCTCTCTCTCTCTCTCTCTCTCTCTCTCTCTCTCTCTCTCTCTCTCTCTCTCTCTCTCTCTCTCTCTCTCTCTCTCTCTCTCTCTCTCTCTCGTAATCCGGAAAGGATAAGCAGACATTGATAAGAGCAGCCTACTTAACTCATCTATCCAGCACAAACCAAAGAGGCCTTCATTTGCAAATCCAACCGTGTATACTGCTGCCGCGAGGAGGCCTGCACAATGACCGACTTCTCGGCCTCCCCTAGTGACCTCCTTTGACTCTCCTCCTTCGCCAGGGTGAACATATCAGAGTACAAAGGCGAATCCCCTGCAGCCTGCGCATTGTGGCTGAGATCGCAGCCAGGGAGGGCTCTGCAGGATGGAATGATACATAGCAGTTCACAAGAAAGTTCGAGCAAGCTGTTTACAGATAGCGGAGGCCAGGGCTTGAGAAGGGAAGAAAAGACCCTGCGCTGGTCTGACGAGAGGTCTCAAACAGATCAAACGGCTGTTTACAAATAGACGAGAGTAGGGCTCAAACAGGGCAGAAGAGACCCTGCACTGGTCTGACGAAGGTGTTAGGCAGTGCAGGAGGTAGGCGACATGCCGCTCGAGCTCCATAACGTGGAGCTTCTAATCAGCCAGGCTATCAAGGAGGCGAAGAAAGATTTCAAGAAGGATGCGGATAATGCCTTGAACCAAGAAACCCGCCGGCTCCATGAGAAGATCCGGCGACTGAAGGAGATGGTGAAGACACTCACAGAAGAGAATAGGGATCTCAAAACCGACCTGGACAAGCTACAAACGGAAGTGTCACATCTACGGGAGGCAAGAGAGGATGCGGATTTCAAAGCGGACCTCCGAGAGGCTATCACGAAGGAATGCCGAGAGGACCTCCAGGTATGCATTAAAACCGAAGTTGAGGCTTCGAGAGAGGGATGGGAGGAAAAAATCAAAGCAAACATGAAGGAAGAATTAGAAGGGAATAAGGAGGGGTGGATTGAGGTAGTGAATAAGAACATTAAGAAGGAGGTCTAGGAAGAAAATAAAAAGGAGGAGGTAGTCCAGGTTCAGGAGACCTTAGAGGAGGAGAGGCTCAGGAACGCGCGTAGATTGAACGTGCATATTACCGGGCTTCCCGAAGGGGCCTCTCCGGAGGAGGACGCACGCGGGCTATACACCCGACTAGGGTACACGACCATGCCCTTTACTCAAGCATGGCGTGCAGGACGAGATACTACCAAGGTCAGAGCTCTAATATTACATATGAGCACACCGGAGGACAGAGCCGCTTTCTTTCGGAAGCGGATTTTGCTCTGAGGGATGACTGGGGCTCCCATCTTCATGGATGAGGACCTGACTCAGATGCAGATTGCACACAGACGAGCATGCATGCCACAGATACTCCAAGCACGTAGAGAAGGCCGTAAGGCCTTCTATTGAGATGGCCGGATTTTTATAGATGGACGCCCCACCAAATAGGGGGGCATGGCCTATGAGACGGGGCAGAGGACTGTACAGGAGATCCCGATACGTGAGGCAGTTTGGAACTGCAACGGCTCCCTATGGTCACCACCGGACAGACTTGAGGAGATTTTACCTGACCATGATGTTATATGCCTCACAGAGACACATGAGAGCCCAGAGAGAGGGCTTCCACGCATTACAGGATTTGAGACGGTATCTGCATACCGGGCTACTACTAGGCAGAGTACATCCAGGGGCTCAGGAGGGGTGGCAGTTCTATTCCATCAGGGGATACAAAGACATATCCAGTTAGTGAGACGAGATGAGGAGGCCAGTTACATATGGATCAGAGTGCAAATATCATATGAGAGATGGATCTATATGGCAGTATGCTACTTTTCACCATGAGGGTCCAGATATGCTACTATGCAGGGTGATATTCAGGCTAGAGATTCCCCCTCCCCTTATTCATAGCTCTCAGAGGACATTATTCTGTATTCTAGTTTGGGTGAGGTCTTCCTTATGGGGGAATTCAACAGGCGCACACAGAGCCGACAGTGTGAGAGTTTTGATATGGAGCAGCCAAAGATCATGAGAGCATTAGACCCTGAGGAGTTGGGGATCAGCCGGGAGTCAGCAGATACTGGGCCAGACGCCACAGGGTATGGAGGGCATTTACTTGAGCTTGGTAGTAGACATCATCTCGTTATTTATAACGGGATGGCACGATGGCCATATTCAGGAGGTCTTACATGCTTCCCACATGGGGGGGGCGAGAGTACTATAGATTATCTACTCGGACCGATCGATGGGATGCATACTATTGAGTCCTTCGGCCTTGGGAGACTTCCACTCGGTGCCGATCACACCTTTCTCAGTTTCTCACTCCTCACCTCATTACCATCACCACCTGCAGATATCATATCCCACATGCATACTACCACACACTTCACTCATGAGCTCTCACATGTTTACTCACAGCATCTGGAGGAGCACATCACGTCACTTGATCCATACGCACCCCTTGATACACTGACCACTGATATCACACACATTCTGCATGATTCTGCTACACTCAGTTTTCCACATCACACATACACGCACCCCCCTCGGACCGGTACCATGCCACAGAACAGGTGGTATGATGATGAGTGCAGAGATCTACGTCGACAGCTACGCGATTTGGAGGCCAGAGGAGAGATCACACACAGACAGGCGCAGAGACGCATGCACCGCTTGACCCACCGTAAAAAGCGGGAATGGGAGGAGGAGAGATATTGGGATATATACCACCTTCTTATGAGCAGAGATTGTGCAGAGGCATGGAGGCAGATCAGAGACCCATGCTCACCCACACCAATACATGACCCTGCAGTATGGCATGGATACGCACAGAGTTTATATCATGTACCCGCACAGCCGCTGATACCCACACCATGTACACTAAGACCGGGTATTTCATCCTTTTTCACCACTAATATGGTGAAACATGCTATCTCACGGTTACAGCATGGCCGCGCTCGAGACCAGTTTGATCTTCAGGCAGAGCATATTATATATGGCAAAGACACATTGGCTCCACTCATTGCTCACCTCTTCAACCGTGCATTGTCTGAGGGGTTCCCTGACTCGTGGACAGAGCACACCATTGTACCTATCCACAAGTCAGGGGATCCTATGGATCCTAACACATATAGGACCATCATGATTGGGCCAGTTTTGGCCAAACTTTATGGCACGGTGATGGAGGAGGAGCTCAACACGCTGGCAGAGAGAGAGTGCATGCGCACACCCGGATAGGCAGGGTTCAGACGGGCATTTTCTACCATAGACCACATCTTCACTCTCCATTGTCTGATCGACCAGACACGAGTGAAGAAACAGAGATTGTATTGTTGCTTTGTGGATTTCCGCAAAGCCTTTGACACGGTTCTGAGAGAGAGGCTTTTCAGACGCCTACTTGATCTGGGGGTGGATGATGACATGATGTGGGGTATTTATGCACTATATGAGCGGGTTACTGGCAGAGTTAGATGTCTGGGAGGTATATCAGATCCCCTTGTGAGCACCATTGGTGTGAAACAAGGATGCCCACTCTCACGGACTCTATTTGGGCTATACATTGATGAGATAGCAAAGTTTATTCAACAGCGAGCTGGTGGAGGTATAGATCTCAGTGGAGCCACAGTTCATATCTTACTATATGCAGATGACATTGTGTTGGTCTCAGATTCAGCTCAGGGATTACAGCAGCATTTATTAGCATTGGATGATTTTTGCATACAGAGAGGCATGACAGTGAACCTTGGTAAAACCAAGGTTCTTATATTCCATACATCAGCTTAGATACGCAGACAGAGTATTTTCATGGCAGCAGGAGGGAGTATTGAGGTCACTGGATCATATGTATATTTGGGAGTCACCTTTACAGTAGCTTCAGGGATTTTCTCGATGACACAGGCAGCTCGTGATCGCCTCACTAGAGGATACTCAGCATTGGCTCTTATGGAGCGACAGTGTCATCAGGCACATTTCCAGGAGCCCCGCACCAAGGGGTGGCTCTTTGATACTCTAGTCACTCCAGCACTGATGTATGGAGCAGCTATATGGGGGCCAGGCCTTGCCGATTATGTATGGACATTGATGGAGAGACCTCAAGTGATCATGATATCTAGATTGATTCACAGCAAGGCCTCAGTCCCACATGACATTGTGCGAGCAGAGCTTGCCACACCGCCCATGCTAGTAGAGGCACTATTTCAGACAGTTTGCTTCCTACACAGATTTCAGGATATGGACAGAGATCGCATTGCATACAGAGCATATATGGCATCTTCGGAGATGGCTCGAGCGGGGGATACCACATCTCGGTATGCACAGACTAGAGCTTGGTTTGACAGACATGGGCTGGACATTGATAGACTCCCACCTCTTCTATATGATACTCAGGCTCCCACTTACACCCTCTCTCTCTCTGAGAGGAACAGAGTCATCAGACAGGAGATATGGCATATTTATATACAGAGGACACGGGTCAGCCCTGCACAGCCATTGCCATCGAAGATGGCACATTATTATACACAGTTCTTGAGCATATCAGAGCAGGGATTCATAGAGATTTCGAGATATATGCAGATCTATATGCCACATCGATTGAGAGTTCTTATTGGACAGCTCAGGGTATCATCACATCAGCTTATGATTGAGAGTGGCAGAGCCAGTGGCATCCCACGGGAGGAGAGGATATGCCCCCTTTGCAGATCAGAGGTGGAGAGTGAGGAGCATTTTGTTCTCAGATGCCCAGCATACTCAGAGTTGAGATCTAGATACACATTGAGCAGCTCACTTCAGGGATGTATGACTGATATGGATCAGAGATCATTTGGCCGTTTTTTGGGAGAGGCATGACACATCAGAGAGCAGAGCACACAGCGGGTCCCAGTCAGAGAGGGGCCCACCCAGACGACTATTACACAGTTCTTTCAGACAGATAGAGTGAGAGCTACTGTACCAGCCTCCAGCCAGACCTCCGGGCTCACACTACAGCAGGCTGAGGACCAGCGTACCCGACGCCGCACGAGGATCCGTGGGTTTCAGATCCCACAGCCACACCGACAAGAGATCCGGAGGATTCTTGATCTACATCAACAGCTGACTGAGATCCGACGACACTCGACACACTGGATCTCAGACCTCTAGTTTGCTCTTTCTCCACCGCTGATGTACCACATCCTACATCTAGGAGGGATCACCTGCTATTAGCGACTTCGACGACTGCTACTACATCCCAGGATAGTATATCTCCCTGCATCTGTTACATATACACATCGCACCACTTTATCACAGCCGACAGTTGTTCCCCTATCACAGCCGACATTTGTTCCCCTTTTGTAGCCATTATCTGGAGTACCAGAGCTACATATGCACATACACATACACGACACTTATCACACTCACAACACCGTATTTTCAGTTTCCAGTTTTTAGCTTTTCATTCAGCACTTTTATTTTGGATAGCTGGACCTCATTAGTTGTCTCACAGTTTGTCTCATAGGCTAGTTTTGGTCTTTAGAAGACGTTAATATAACTTTCTTTCTTTCTTTCTTTCTTTCTCTCTCTCTCTCTCTAATGCAAAATGAGATCTTCCTTGCCACTCCTAGCCTCTTATTGCCCTGCCCAGGTCTGCATTCATCTTGATCTTGCTCCTCTTACCAGTATTAAATCCAGAGTTTCATTTTTTGCCCTTCTTTTCCCTGTTTTGGCATGTTATACAGTAGCAGTAACCGTACTGTGTGCTCACACTGTTTTAATCCTATCCTACCTAAATGCAACCAAAAATCATCATACAATATTCCGACTTCTTTAGCCTACTCATCTACACATCAAAAACCCAAAATACTTACTTTCATCGACAATTAAAATGACTAAATCTCCTATCTACCTCAAGCTCCGGTTTGGGGATGAAACCCTTACTTTGATACTCGATTTGAAGCGCGCAAGCGCTCAAGGGTTGAATCTATTTGTCCCGGCAATGAAACCAAAATGTGGAGGTGATCAACCACCGAGACCCACAGACTGCTTATCATTCAAGCGTTCCAAGCCAAGCACTAATGACTACCTCTCACATAGACACGATTTGTATCTGTTAGTCTTTGGATGGTAGTTGCCCTAATTTGCTAGCCATTAGCCGAGGGTTCTTGTCTTGGGGATACAACACTCGAGTTTTCTTGTATTGACATCGAGTTGTATCATGGTTAAAGGTGATATCGTCAAGGGTGTTTTGGAATTATCATGTCCAGTTGTAGGATAGAGACCAATGAGTGGTTTGCTTGTCTCAAGGTCAACCTATGATTGTAACTATAGTTGACTTATTTACATTTAGACCCTAAATAAGTCGAATTAAACCCTAGACTTACGTATCCTATAGGGTTTCATTTATCAAACTGCCTCAACAATTAAGTTTAGCAAATCCTATGCGCATCTTATATCTATCTTTTAAAATGAATCCCTAACATGTAGTGCAACTGAAACTGTCCATGATGCCATGTAAGACTAGATGCAAGTCTTTCCTATGTTGATGATGCAATGCAGAGCTTCTATTTTTGGGAATTGATTTCAATGCACTTATAGAACGAACAATTTGCACGTTGTATTCTATAAGTGCATTGAAATGAATTCCCAAGAATAGAATCTCTGTATTCGTGGTTAGCTATCATGGATTTTTGCAAGAATACTTCTTCCTTCCTAATGAAGTCGATCTTCGTTTTAAAATCTTCCTATCAAAGTAGAATTTATGGGACACATCTAGTTACTAAGTGTCGGGGTTCCTTGACACATAGCTCCATTGGTTGATGTGGGATTCACGCTTGATTGCACCTTCCTTTTGCTATAGTTTGGCCTTTTCTTCGAGGATATGTGCACGGCTACAAAGGAGTTGACTCCTCGCAGGGGGGGAGGGGGGGGAGAAACGGTCGTGGGAACCCTCTCCAAGAGGGGGGAAAGAGGAAGCTTGGAAGCTTCTAAGGAGATTCCCCCTTTCTCTCTCTCCCTCTCTTTCTCTATTCCTTAGTGCCCTCTCTCTCTCTCTCTCTCTCTCTCTCTCTCTCTCTCTCTCTCTCTCTCTCTCTCTCTCTCTCTCTCTCTCTCTCTCTCTCTCTCTCTCTCTCTCTCTCTCTCTCTCTCTCTCTCTCTCTCTCTCTCTCTCTCTCTCTCTCTCTCTCTCTCTCTCTCTCTCTCTCTCTCTCTCTCTCTCTCTCTCTCTCTCTCTCTCAATCAGACAACAGGGGGGAAAGAGAAAAAGAGGTGCCCCTCTCTCACCTAGGGAAGGGGGGGGGATTTTATAGCATTGTTGGGGGGAGGGAAGGGGGGGCGGAAGTGGAAATAGAAATGGTGTGGCATGGAGGTGTCCCCCCCCCCTATCTCCATGAGGGTGACCAAGTGGACTACGGCCGTGCAAGATATGGTGGAGGGGGAGAGAAGACATAATTGTTGCCTTCCACCATAGCTTCATTGCCACCACATCAAGGAGTCGTCAACCACTGCAGCTCCCCCTCCCTCCGCCATTTTGTGCCATCATTATAGCCATCATCGCACATCAGCCCCCCTCCTTCCATTAGCTGGCATCGTGAATAGGGGGGCATTTTTTTTTTACATCAATTTATAAAGGTGGGGAGAGTCTAGCAGTGATGCATTATATCCTTCCCCCGCTTAAGGAATCGAGATGTCCTCATCTCAAAAGGAATTGGGGGTATTGTTGGTTGAGAGTATTCTCATCAATCCATGTGGCATCCTCTCCTGGATAGTCCTTCCACTAGATGAGGTACTCTTTGAGGGTTCTATTCCTCAATCTCCTTTCTCGAATGTCTAGGATTCTATCTAGCCAGAGCTCAAGGACTCCTTGTAATGATCATTGAGTACATGGCTAGGATTGGATACATATTTCTTTGGTAGGCTAACATGAAATACATTGTGAACTTTTACGTTCTCAGGAAGTTGGAGTTTGTAGGCATTGGGTCCTAAGCACTTGAGGATCCTATAGGGCCCATAGTACCTTGGACTCAGTTTCTTAAATTCTCCCAAAGATAAGAAACTCTTCTTGGGTTGTACACGAATAAAAAGATAAGGAACTCTTCTTGGGTCGTACCTTGGACTCAGTTCCTTAAATTCTCCCAAAGATAAGGAACTCTTCTTGGGTCGTACACGAATAAAAACCATATCTCCTTCTTTGAAGAGTCACTCTTGTCTATTTAGATATGCATAGGATTTTTCCCTATCCTTGGCAGCTCTAATGTCTTGTCTGATGGCCTTGACCTACTCTTCCATTTCCTCGAGCATTTTCTTGGAAGCTTCTACCCTTAAGGTAGGATCTGAAAATTCAATGGAGTACGACAGTCATGCCCATATAATGCTTGGAAAGGTGCCATTTGAATGCTTTGTTGGTAGGAAGCATTATAAGCGAATTCTACCAATGGTAGATATTGCATCCACTTTATGGGTTCACGACAACAATATGCTCTAAGAATATCTTCAACGTCTTGGTTGACCCTCTCCGTTTGGCCATCAGTTTGAGGGTGATAGGTTATACTAAAATAGATTTGAGTTCCAATGGCCTTGAATATCCCCCTCCAAAAGTGAGGTGTGAACATGGAATCACAGTCACTAACGATCCTTCTAGGCAACCCATGGAGTCTGAATATCTCCTTGATTAATAATATGGCAATATCTAAAGCTTTATAGTTTGTCTTGACTGAAATGAGGTATGCAACCTTGGTGAGCATGTCTACTATAACCATAATTGAATTGTGGCCTCCTTGCACTGAAGGTAACCCAACAACAAAGTCCATACTGATAAATTCCCACTTTATTTGGGGAATGTCAAGAGGTTGCAACTTCCCAAGCATCTTGACATGTTCTGCCTTAACGCACTGGCAAGACAAACATTCCGTGACATATTTGAGTATGTCACCCTTAAGCCTTTCCCAATGGTAGCTCTTTTTGACCGTGTTAAGGGTCTTGACATATCCGAGATGGCCTGAAAAGGGGGAGTCATGTGCTTCTCAAAGTATTCTCTATTTGAGTTTTTTGCTCAAGGCTATTCATAATATTGTCCTAAAATAGAACAGTCCCTCATTGACGGATAATTCTTGATACTTGACCTTAAGTATGGGGTTTTGGTCCTTTTCCAAAATCTCATTTATCATCTTTAGATATTCCGGGTCATGGCTAGCTTCTTCCTTAGCTAGTTCAAGGATAGGGGCTCTAGGCATTGACACCATAGTTGCCAATGATTCCTCCATTAAGGGCTCCTCCATGATAAGAGAGTTGAGGAATGCCTTGCAACTTAAGGCATTAGCGACTACTTTCTCTTTGTCGAGTTGATACCTGATCTCAAAATCATACTCCTACAAAACTTTAATCCATTGACGTTGCCTCATGTTGAGGTCGGTCTGGATGAAGATCCATTTAAGGCTCTTATGGTCCATGACCAAAGAGAACTTGCTACCAAGCAAGTAATGTCCCCAAATTTTGAGAGCATGAATAACTGCTAGCAACTCCAAGTCATGGGTGGCATACTTCCTTTCATGGGTTTTTAGCTTCCTTGAGGAATAGGCTACAGGATTACCTTCTTGCATTAGTACAAAGCCTAGTGCAAGTGAGCTAGCATCCATGACAACTTCAAATCCCTTGCTCAAGTCACGGAGTTTCAGAATTAGTGCCATCACTAAGCTATGCTTGAGTTGATCAAAACTTGATTGTTTAGTGGGCGTCCACACTATGGCAACTTACTTTTTCAACAAATTTGTGAGGGGTGCTGCAATTAAGGTATAGTCCTCAATGAAGATCCTGTACAAACCTATTAATTTAAGAAAGCTATGCACTTCTTTAACAGTAGCTGGTGGAGACTCTTAGACATCCTTAACCTTTTTAGGATATACAGATATTCCTTGATTTGACACAATAAACCCAAGATATTCAATATGCCTTTTGAGGAAGGCACACTTTTTCTTCTTAGCATAGAGCTTATGAGTCCTCATGGTCTCAAGGATGATGCAGACTTGGGATTCATGATCCTTCTTTTCCTTGGAATAAACTAAGGTGTCATCAAAGAAGACAAGTACAAAATCATTGAGATATGGTCTAAAAACGTTCTGCATTAGCATGTTAAAGGTGGCATGGGCATTAGTCAATCCAAAAGACATTACAGTGAATTCAAAATGACCATATCTCGTATTGAATGCCATCTTTGAAATATCCTCATCCTTGATGCGGATCTAATAGTACATGATCTTAGAGAAGATTTTTGATCCATGTAATCGATCGAGTGACTCATCTATCCTTGGAATGCGGTATTTATTATTGATGGTTACTTGGTTCATACCTCTATAATCAATGCAAAGGCGAAGTGTACCATCCTTCTTCTTTTGGAACAAGAGTGGAGCCCCCCAAGGAGAATTGCTAGGGTGTATGTACCCTTGGTCCAGTAGTTGTTTGATTTGTTCCTATTTAACTCAATAGCTTCAAGATTGGACATCTTGTAGGGCCTTTTTGCAACTAGTGCGACTCTTGGTATTAGCTTGATCTCATGGTCCACTTCCCTAGGCAGTGGTAATTCAATAAATTCTTCTAGGAACACATCCTCATACTCTTTTGGCCATGATGGTTCTTCATTGGTGTCCTCTACCTATTCCGGTTTGTTTAGCTTGATCAAGTAGACAGGTAATCCTTTCCTTATTCCTTGAACTATTTGTGTTACCTTAGCTAGTTGGATCTTTGTTTTACTTGCCTCTCCTTGAGTTGTAACTAGCTTACCCTTGGGATTCCGAAAGGAGACTTGACCCTTTCCACAATGGATATGTGAATCATTGGGGATTAGCCAAATCTATCCCGAGTAGGCACTCATGGACTCTTAAGCTCATTACCCTGAAGATAACAGATGTGGGCTCATTTTTTAGTAGGAATTCCACCTTAGCAATTTGTCTAGTGCAAGTAATTTCTCACCCATTTGCTAGTTTGACAAGCAAAGTGGGTGCAGCTACAGTGGATATCCCTAACCTTCTTGCACAAGCTAGTGAAATGAAAGAATGAGTGGTGCCACAATCAATCAAGGTTTTGAATTTCTTACCCTGGTAATCCGATGGTGTTTGGATCATCCAAAATTGGTGGTTCGGCCCTTTTTTATGGAGAGCCGCATGAACAATTGCCCTCTCAATCTCAATTTCCATGGACAGGTCTTCTTCTTCGTTGATTCCCTTGGTGGTGATATTGGTTTTTGCCCTTCCCATTGTTGCACGAGCGTGACCATGGGTAGCCCTGGCTTGGCCTCCAAATTTTCCTTGACGGTGATCTCCGCCAAGTTTGGGACATCCCTTTTGAAGTGCCCAGGTTCATTGCAGTGAAAACAACGTAGGATTTGATCACTTCTTTGAGTGGGGACAAAGTCACTGATTGCATTTGCTCTCGATTCTTCCATTGGCCTTGACTTTGTCCTTGCGCTCTTTCAATTTGAGCTTTCAGCATCCCTAGATTCTCATCTTTGTGGGACCAAGGTCTATTATTCCTAGACTTCAGCTGAACTTCTTGGGCAATAGCTCTCACTCTTATCAATGCATCCTACAAATCTAAAGGATGCATTGATTCCAACCGAGTATTCATTGGTGGGTTCAATCCATCACAAAACTTTGAGACTTGTTGGGGAGATACTCATTATCGGGGCGTATTTCAGTAAGGAGACAAATTTTGGGTAGTATGCCTCCAGAGATAGGTCCAACTGTTTCAACTTAAAGAACTCGTTCATCTTCTGAGTTCTCTACGTGGGTGGCATGTACCTCCTTTAGTTTATCCCAAGTTATTGTGCTTTCCATGACTATTTGGTCTTTACACCATTGCTTTCACCACAGCCTAGCTTTGCTAGTGACCTCGAGCTTGGTAATCATGGCTTGGTTCACATGTGTTATTCTTGCTACATTGAAATAGTCCTCCATGGATTCAATCCATATTTTGGCATCGGCTTCAACAGTCTTTCCTTTTCCATCAAATTCCAATGGTTTAATTTTTTTGAGAAGAAACTTCTTCTCTTGTGTCTCTGCCGGGCTTAGTGCAGAAATAGGATTCTGGTTCTGCGCTTGGGGTTGTATCTAGTTACGAATTTAAACTTTTCGTGTTAGGATTGCATTTACATATCTTTACACAACTTAAATCAACGCGCACATTATTTTCCATCACTACTGTGCAACAAATCGAATGAGCATAAAATTCTTATTTATCCATAAAGAAGTATAAGCCTCAAGTACAATTATTCGGGAGTAGATAGAGATCGGCTAGGATGTTTTTCTTTTCAAGAGGTACATCAACACCATGTTAATAATTCCCTATTGGATTCAGCTACAGGGATAGAATAGTAATATGGATTAGGGGAATGGATTCTCAGGAAGCGATAAGTCATAGGATGTTTAGGAAATACCTGTTTTTGATAGCCATAACATTCATTTTGTCCCATTACTTTATTTCTGTATGCTGGCAAGACTTTGACCATCTCCTCATAGATATAGCGATTTTGTTCTACTTGCCGGTGTCCCATATGTAGGATCGAGTTCACACGTGCCTCATGGAAGATGAATAACTTGATGATCTTTAGGTCTTCCAACCATTTTAGCCTCTTCAGATTGTTTTGAAGATAGGCGAGTCGGTTGGCACCTATGTAGCAGTATCTCGCGCTCAAAGTCCAACACCTTTCCACATACAGCAATGAAGGGTTGTAAAGTTGATCTAGTATCCCCATCATGTCTCATCATCCTCGATAACTTGAAGAGTTCATAGTCGTCTTGAATATGATATGAAATACGAGGAATCTGCTCCATGCCTTATAAGTCTGGAAGTGGCAACAATCCACAAGTCAGTAAAAGGAAAATTATTTTCTAGTGAAAGCATCACTTCACTCTTCCCCAATTTATCCTAATTATTTTATTCATTGGTTGGCTCTAATACTACTTGTAACATGCCCACCCATTGGCTGTCTAAACACAATTTTAGCAGTCCATCGAGACACGAATCTAAGTGGCACCGCCTGGCTTTTCTATGGAATGTTACGGGGTTTGTCACATAGGGTATCCTGAGTCCACCTCGCAACAAAACGTTCGCGGCTGACCCACTAGGATTGACTTGAAATATAGGTTCCTAGTGGTCAGGATCTCTTCACAACATTCTAGCGTCGATGGGTCCTGGACATCCAACTTTACGCATAGATACCCAAGCCGAAGCAAACCCATACCGCACTTGGTTCAAAGAGAATGGGAAAGGAGAGGTATACGCCACTCAACCTCTCTACCAGTAGGGCATAGTCCCATCCCAGTCCCCTAAAATGGCATGAATCGGGTTCTAACCTCCTAGTCCTCTGGAACCACCCTTTCGTAGGATGGACTTGTTCGAGGTTCCACCCACCCACTTCCCTCAATAGGCATTCTTTAGTTATCTAATTAGGCCCTACCACATTTATCTGTGAAATTTAAAATTAGCTTATTTAATTAGGCCTTTTAAGGAAACACGATTCGTTCACATAATCTTATGGCACTAACATGAAGTAGGCTTAATATTAGCATTTTAACTGAGATACAAGTCTTGTCCAAAAAAGAAAAAGACAATTCCTACAATCCATGAGGAAGCGTCTTATTCCCTCTAAGTTCCCCCCTTGCACTAGCAGGGGCTTGAGAAATCATCTCAAGTCACGTAGATTGTTCGAGTAGAACCCGGAGACATGGAATTTTATAGCCAAAGTCCCCCTGTGGCATCCAAGCATCCTCCTATGTTCAAACTAACCCACAAAGAGACCTCTCGTGGTGGGTTCAATCCACATTCCTGTAACAGTTATTTAGAACCCCCTTGGATAGGGTTGGCGGTCAGCTGGGGGTGGCTTGGCATGCCCTCCATGAATTCAACCTGATTCATTATTCTAATTTCTTGTGAGTTTGGGATCATACAATCCTTTCACAGACAGTGTTCCTAAATTTTCAAGCACAAACAATAGTGAAGGCGAGTGCTCAAGTCATCTCCTAAGGTGGAGATCCCATCTTTGAATGCTTAGCGTTCACCGTTCTTGGGTCTTTCTTGCCTTGGTGACAGATTCCATGACCTTTCGAGGGATAAAGAATATTGTTGTTCTAACCTCATTCCCATGTGATAGGACCGAGCAATACGCTATTGGATTTGTATCCATTAGTCTTTGGATGGTAGCTGCCCTAATTTGCAAGCCTTTAGCCGAGGGTTCTTGTCTTGGGGATACGACACTCGAGTTTTCTTGTATTGACATCGAGTTGTATCATGGTTAAAGGTGATATCTCCAAGAGTGTTTTGGAATTATCGCGGCCAGTTGTAGGATAGAGACCAATGAGTGGTGTACTTGTCTCAAGGTCAACCTATGATTATAACAATAGCTTGACTTTTTTACATTTAAACCCTAAATAAGTCGAATTAAACCCTAGCCTTACGTATCCTATAGGGTTTCATTTATCGAACTGCCTCAACAATTAAGTTTAGTAACTCCTATGTGCATCTTATATCTATCTTTTAAAATGAATCCTTAACATGCAGTGCAACTGAAACTATCCATGATGCCACACAAGACTAGATGTGAGTCTTTCCTATGTTGATGATGCAATAATGCGAAGCTTCTATTCCTAGAAATTCATTTCAATACACTTATGCAAATCATAAATAGTGACTGGTATTTTTCTTTATGCGAGGAACATGAAATCATCATGCCTAATGCAAATGTGAGCTAACTCTCTTTAAAAGTTCATAGGAGCCTAATACTCGGCCTAGTATTGCAACAATTCATAAATACTTAACCTTTTTGTGGCAACTCATGATCATCACGGACTTGATTCAAGCCTTTACACCTACATTTTCAATTATGCAAAATTTGCGATGCAAAAGTATGATTTCTTTCTAATGATGACTATGCTTTACCGTCCCATTCATAGGGCTTGACATTGTAACAATACCCCGTTCTAGAGTGTCGAATTAGTGTTTATACCCAATAACCCATTTTTAGTTTCTTTTACCTCTCAAGCATGGCAATGCTAGTGCATAAATCTAATGCTCTACAAACACAATCAATAAATCCCTTGATTCCAATGTACACCAAAGCATAATCTTTTGTGCAAATTGTTCGTTCTATAACATGTCATAGTGCGATAAAACACAATTTCCAACATGATTATATATTGCAACCTAATTGGTAGTTAGCTATCATGGATTTTTGCAAGAATACTTCTCCCTTCATAATGAAGTCGATCTTCGTTTTAAAAATTTCCTATCAAAGTAGGATTTATGGGACGCACCTGGTTACCAAGTGTCAGGGTTCCTTGACCCATAGCTCCATCGATTGATGTAGGATTCACACTTGATTGGACCTTACTTCGCTTGGGAGGCATAGTATAGTTTGGCCTTTTCTTCGAGAATATGTGCATGGCTACAAAGGAGTTGACTCCTTGCGCAGGGGGGGGGAGAAACAACCTTGGGAACACCCTCAAAGGGGAGGGAGAGGAAGCTTGGAATCTTCTAAGGAGATTCCCCCTTTCTGTCTCTCCCTCTCTCTGTTCCTTAGTGCCTCTCTCTCTCTCTCTCTCTCTCAATCAATTGGACAACTGGGGGGAAAGGGAAAAAGAGGTGCCCCACCCTCACCTCGTTGGGGGAAGGGGGGGAGGGGGGGGGGGGGGGGGGAAGAGAGATTCCCCCTTTCTGTCTCCCCCTCTCTTTCTGTATTCCTTAGTGCCTCTCTCTCTCTCTCTCTCTCTCTCTCTCTCTCTCTCTCTCTCTCTCTCTCTCTCTCTCTCTCTCTCTCTCTCTCTCTCTCTCTCTCTCTCTCTCTCTCTCTCTCTCTCTCTCTCTCTCTCTCTCTCTCTCTCTCTCTCTCTCTCTCTCTCTCTCTCTCTCTCTCTCTCTCTCTCTCTCTCTCTCTCTCTCTCTCTCTCAATCAATTGGACAATTGGGGGAAAGAGGTGCCCCACCCTTACAGCAGCTCCACCTCCCCCCGCTATTTCTTGCCATCATCACGACCCCGTCATCCCACAGTAGCCCCCCCTCCGTCTGCCAGCTGGTGGCGTGAATAGGGGGTGTTTTTTTTGTTTTTTTTTTAATCGTTAATTTATAAAGGGGAAGGGGGAGAGTCTAGTGGTGACTCATTACACTATTGAATGCATCAAATAGATGGATTGATCTCCTACATGCCGCCATGCTTCACTTGGAATTTATGTAGCTTTGTGTCATCTAATCCCTTATACATTTGGACACATCATATAATTTTGAGAGGAAAGTAAGTGCTCTCTCTAGTGACCTCCATAAACTCTTCGAAGGCACCTTGGCTTATCATGTTTCCAAGCTTGAGGACATAAAATGTAATACCAATTGATGGTGCACATTGATGATTTCAAAGTATGCACATAATGGTGCCTACCCTTGACAAACCACTTGGGTTACTTGAAGGACTTGGGCATTGACTTTGACCTATGGTAATCCTTTAGCTACTTGGTATGGACCCTAAAAATTCATGCTTACCTCCTTTTTGTCATCTTACACAAAGGATGTCAATGAAGAAATGCTAGTACAAATGCTTTTTGTGGGATGTCTTGTGTACCATGGAAGAGATTATACTAAAGTGTCATTTACTTTTCCAAGCTCACAATTTTGAACATTGTGCTCTCTAGCTATGCTGGGAGCCTCTCCTTTACCACCTATTATTTATTTGTAGTTGGATAACACAAAAAGAGAATATTAAAAATCAAACAATTTTCAATATGCTTATATATATGGGTGTATTTCAAAACCTTTAATGAATTTTTTGATGGTAGATCATCTACATGATCATGATCAAATGTTTAGCACATTTTCTAAGGGTTTATCTTGGCACAATGCTTTTAACTTACTTGAAATTATGTGTATCATACATAGTGCTTATACAATTATTTAAGTTTTTTTAGAGGTTTATATATTTTTTAATAAAAAAATACAATTGTATGAGTTTAGTAGTATTGATTTAAAAAACACAAAAACATTGCATTATTTGAAATAAAACAACCCATAGGTCTGTACACACATGACAGAGCAAAGGTATCATGATAAATATGTCTGTCAAATATATGACACATGCCAATCCATGTGTCCAAGAACTTACAAGTGAGAAGACCAAACATATGCAATACATGCAAGTAATGCATGATAAGGAAGAACTGCCTAATGGCATACATTACCTATGCCAATAAGTTATATCCTCTCTACCACACATGTGTGTGTGAACCGTATATACGTACACACAATGAGTGATAGTAGGGGATTGCCTCATCAATCCTCATGACATGAATATGCTAAATTCACAATGCATGCTAATAGCATGACCTTCTATCATGCACGTGTGTGTGTGTGTGTGTGTGTGTGTGTGTGTGTGTGTGTGTGTGTGTGTGTGTGTGTGTGTGTGTGCGTGTGCGTGCGTGTGCGTGTGCGTGTGCGTGTGCGTGTGCGTGTGCGTGTGCGTGTGCGTGTGCGTGTGCGTGTGCGTGTGCGTGTGCGTGTGCGTGTGCGTGTGCGTGTGCGTGTGCGTGTGCGTGTGCGTGTGCGTGTGCGTGTGCGTGTGCGTGTGCGTGTGCGTGTGCGTGTGCGTGTGCGTGTGTGTGTGTGTGTGTGCATATATATAGACATTCATATATACTAAGTGATAGGACAAGACTACCTCATGAAATGCATATATGGTGAATTCATAGCACATCCTGATTAGAGCTACCACACACACCACACAAGGTTGAAGAGAGAGAGACAGAGACAAAGAGACAAACAGAGAGAGAGACAAAGAGAGAAAGAGAGTGGGAAAAACTACCTAGAGGTAAGAATAGAAGAAAGCCTTATAGGCTCGTCGAGCTTACCCTTATGTACAAATTTGAAGCTTTTCAGTCAACATGCTATAGATGTTACCAATGGGCTCGAAGGGCTTTATGCTTTTCTTGGTGAGATTTTAATCAGTTTTCGTGTAACCTTTTATCTACTCTAGAGTGAAAAAAATCAATACAATCATATTAATA
The DNA here is from genome assembly GCF_053477565.2 of Lygodium microphyllum. NCBI lineage: Eukaryota > Viridiplantae > Streptophyta > Polypodiopsida > Schizaeales > Lygodiaceae > Lygodium > Lygodium microphyllum. The sequence continues at coordinate 63,918,354 of NC_141138.1, forward strand.
TAGTAATCACACACCCTGTTTACATAAAAAATTTAAGTAATTACATAAATATTCAATTCTTGCTAAGAATATTATTGCACTAAATAAAGTGAAACAAAATATTATAACATACCTCTACTTGAACTTGATACAGTGCATCAAGTTGGTAGAGATATTGACAAACATTCATTGTAATTCATCAAACTATCTTCAAGAAGTTAGAAATTTCTTAGAACCTTGATGTGGTGCATGAAGATCTCTATAACCTTAAGAAAACTCCTTGCTTGAGTAATCAAATATATTTATTATGATTCACTATAACTCGTGATGCATTATATCAAGCTTACCTATTTTTATCAATCATTATTTTTATAAAGTCATTATCTAAATAAAAGACTTATAAAATTCAACTATCTAGCTCTTATAAGTTAATTGCTTACTTGAAAATACTTTATAATCTATCTTTTGAGTAAAAATAATCTTTTTTATGTCTTTTAACACTAGCCAAAAATCACTTACATTAGCATTTTCAGTTGTTGTTGCAAGGTTGTTGCACTAGATTTGTGTGGATTGGTCGTGCTTCTTCTACAACACTCCTCTACTCTAGATTTTTGATCTCTTCCTCATGCAATTGGGAGGAATGAGATATGCATCACTTCTTATTAATAAAAGTTCTTCAACTTACTAGGTTCTCAATCCTAGGTCACCTTCATACCAAGCCCTATCCCTGACCTAACCCTAAACTCAAATGTTCTCCTTATAAAAAATCAATGACCCTATTATTCCATTTTGCTCTTGCCATTGAGTTCTACGTACCATTATCCTTAGGCATTTACTTCTAATTCTCTTGCTAGAAACTACATTGTACCTTTTCTCTTCTATAAATGGATACTTTGTCTTTTTTCTTATGAGGGATATAATACTTTATCTTTTGAATCCTTTGACTTGGATATCCTATCAAGTGCATGTAGCCTAACCCATATTATAAAGAAAAATGATATGGAGATAGTCAAAGACCAAGATCAATTTTCTTTTGATTCATTTGATTCCAATACTTTGGAGGACATTAGAGGTTCCCTAAATGATGTATAGGTGAATCATCAAAGCATGTAGATCAGTCATACTACCAATATCACAAATCATCTAAATACATTTCATATATGGAGAAACATTGTGGTGATAAAACAATTGTGCATCTCCAAAAGAATAGAAGAAACTATAGTATAGAGCATGCTATGTTACTTGTATAAGTGATGAGTAAAGTGATGCACAAATCAAGTATGCATTGCAATGTGATTATTGTTAGAAGATTATTCTTGCTACATATGGTTATCGAAAGTTGAAGGCACTACATCAACATGAATTTTATTTGATGTGTAGTCACAGAAAGATGCTTTTCTTTCATCAATGTTGATATCATGGATGTATGGAAAGTTCCACTATTGTTTTTATAATACAGTGGTTTATAGGATATATTTTAAACTAGGCTTGAACCTAGTTAATACTTGTCTTGAAAGTGTCGAATATAGAATATTTAAGTATAATGGACATACATGTGCCAAATATTATCATTGGTCCTCTAGACAAGGTTATAGTTTCTTAGATGGAAATGTACTTTAAGGCACAATGTGAACTTATGGTAGTAACTGGGAGGTTGCATATTGCTGATAACTTTACTAGGATTGAAGTATGTTTCATTTACAAGCAAGCTATGCTTCAAAATGCAGACAAGTTTATTAGCTATCCACATTTTAACAGATCATTTCACTATCCCAAGGAAAGTCAAAATAGGAGTATGTAGCATCTATACAAATTTCAAAGCTCAAGGAAAGAATACAAGAGGTGACGAAGATCTTACAATGGCAAAGGAAGCACTACAAATTCATGAAGAAGAGGAAGCAACTGAGGAATGAAGTCCATGCACCATAGCTCTAAGTGTTTTGTTGTACCAAAAGATATAAGAAATGCTCGTACAAATGCTTTTAGTGGGATGTCTTGTGTATCATGGAAGAGATTAGCCTAAAGTGTTATTTACTTATCCAAATTTTTGTAATGATCTTAACCTTACAATCATAATTTTGAACATTGTGCTCTCTAGTAGCTAGGAGCCTTTACTTTACCACCTATTCTTTACCAGAGGGGTGCACCTATAAGAGATTATATATATAATGTGTTTTCAAACGGTAGTAAGAAATACAAATTTTTCAACATGCTATAAGGTCATAAAATGACCCCTTCTACTTTACTGAGTTTATGATTTTTTTTAAAATTATAATTAGAAAACCTCTTTTGTAAACATAGTACTATAATTTTTACTCAATAAAATATACTTTCCGTTGAACTCGGGTGGTATCTTACATGTTCTATAAGGAGGTGGACTTCCCAGGGTTCTTAATTTGCAGTTGAATAACAAAGCAAGAGAATAACAAAAATCAAACAATTTTCAATATACTTGTATATATGGGTGTATTTCAAAAAGTTTAGTGGGTTTTTAATGGTGCATCATCTACATGATCATATTAATCAAATGTTTCGCACATTTGCTAAGGGTTTACGTTGACACAATGCTTTTAGCTTGCTTGAAATTATGTGTATCATACAAAATGCTTATACACCAAAACAAGTTGTCATACACCTAAGAGAAATATATGATTTCAAGCTTTTTGCATTTTACTCAAAAGAAGAAAAGGTAAAATATTTGCATGACTTAAATGTCCTAAGCTTTCAACATGTATTTCTAATAAAGAGAAAATTAAAGAAAGGTGTTAGAGTAGATTTGATGACCACAATGCAAAAGTCATGCCATCTAGTTGTTGTCTATATATTGCAAGAATCACCCTCTATTATTTGTTAGCATTTCAAGTGCAATAAAATTTCAAAATGCAATGTTCATATTTACTTTCTATTAGCATTTCTAACTGCATTAAAATGTACTATTGTAAGGCTATATTTTCTAGTTGAAGAAACACACATGTACTATTAATGTACTATTGTAAGGGTATAATTTCTAGTTGAAGAAACACACATGCTTGAAAATGCTAAAATGTAACAATAGTGATGGAGTAAGAGATTTGCAAGTGTATGTGTGATAATGAGTCCTTTATACGACTTGATGCTCGAAGAATTGGTTATCTCAATGAGTGAAATTATGAGTATTTTTTAGTTTTAGGAGTAAGGGACTTTGAAACATCCATCTCCCATTGGACCATGTAAAGAAGCTCATGGAGCCCTTAGAGTATATTTTTACTACGGAGATATATATGTGTTTGCCTCTAATATTAATTTTTACTCCAATACTAAGATATGTATGCATTTTCCTTTTTTAAAAACATTGCCTTGATTTGTGTACGAGTGGAACGAGAAAGTGCAGCGAAAGGGCCCCTTGAAAATATAAGATTTGAACGGGGCGTGGGGATCTTGACCATCTTTCTTCACAAAAGAAAGCGGGCGAGTGAGTTGCTGAGACTCAGTCAAAGGTAGGAGTTTCTTCACATTTTTGGCCTCCCATAAATGGTAAGCGTTCCGCATTGCCTCTTTTGCACAGCCCGCTAGTATAAAAAAACTCCCGAGCCCCACCCACACACACACACACTCTCTCTCTCTCTCTCTCTCTCTCTCTGTCTGTGTTCACTCGTCTGTGTAGCTTACTCTGATGGCGGCTGTAGCCTCCCAAGAACAGCAGCTCCGGGCGCTCGTCATGCGCGCGATTGAGCTCCCCTTCCCTCTCCACCTCGCCCTCGATTCCCTCCCTCCCGGCACCCTAACGCTTCACTCCCAATTGCAGAACTCCAATATCGTCTCCATCTCCGTCGCTTTCATCAACCAGTCCCTGCAGCTCATCAATGATCTCAGCTCCTCCATCAAGACTCTCATCAATCGCAGCACCAAAGAATTGGCTAGCGAATCATATGAATTAGCTGCTCCAGCTCCGATCGATGAACAGATGAGAGAGGAGGCTGTGAGGAATGCCACACAACTGACTAATGGCAGGGTTGAGCAGATTGGACAGAACCGGAAGGATAAGGGGCGGAAGGAGGGGAGTGGTACGACTCCAAAGAAGAGGAAGCCTTCTGCTACTGCGTCGCCTGCTGGTGGTGTGAGAGGCAGTAGTGGTGGTAGTTATAGAAGGAGCCGGAATAGTACTTATCATAGCAATGAAGTCATCACTGTTCACTGTACAAGCGAGAACCCTGACCACTTCGACCACTATACATGGCGCAAGTATGGCGAGAAGACGATTCATGGCACAGAGAAGCGAAGGTAATGGCGATATTCTCTGTTACGACTCCGAGTGTATTCTACTTTAGCTGAGTCGATCCAAGCATCTAGTTCTTTTCTGTCGGGCGATCAGTCGCGAGATAAATATAAGAGTAGGGTAGAGAAAGAGCTATCGCAAAAGTTATAATTACTCAATATTTAATACGTGAACACATATAATAAACTGGCTAATTGGCTCTTATATGTTTCTTCCTTTGCGATGTTAAACAAGCAGGGCCTACTACCGTTGCACCCGCAAGCACGACACGGGGTGCTTGGCGATGAAGCGAGTGCAAGCATGTGAATCCCCAACACAAGGCTACTCCATCACATACGTGAATAACCACACGTGCAAGTCGGTCTCTCTACCCCACAACCCACTAACGAGTTCTCCCTCTCTTGACGTCTTGCATACAAAGACTAGTACTACTACTATAGCCAACAATAATCAGCCTGCGATCTATGATCGAGAACCCTTTGATATACTTAATCCCCTTAACACAATGTTTAATTGTGACCCTCTTTTTATTAAGCCTAATACTATAGCTACCAATTACACTTCAACCCCAACACAATCTGCGAATGACAATTGTCAAACATTTTCACAAGAATTGGAAAGCATTACCTCCTCTGCATGTTGCCTCACTCCTTCATCCTCTCAACCTTCTCTTGATGAGCTAGAGGTTTCTTTCCCATTCATTAGTGAAGGCATGAATGCAATGCTTCATCCTTATCCTTATCATCAAGATCAAACCAATACTAGTTCTATGGCTGAAGCTTACTTCTTGAATCCACCTTGCCATAATGACAACTTCATGTACCCCAACACAATCTAGGAATGACAACTGGCAAACGTTTTGAAAGGAATTGGAAAGCATTACCTCCTCTATATGTTGCCTTACTCCTCCATCCTCTCAACCTTCCCTTGATGATCTAGAGGTTGCTTTCCTATTCATTACTGAATGCATGAATGCAATGCCTCATCATTATCCTTATCATCAAGTTGAGGCCAATAATAGTTTCATGACTAAAGCTTACTTCTTTTAGTCACATTGCCACAATGGTGACTTTATGTATTTTGATTCATGGCTAAGGAAAATCTCTCATTAGAGTACATTTTTCTAATACAAAGGGCAACTGCTTTTCCATGCGTACATCTTGAGGCTTGAACATAATGCTTGCAAGTTTGTATGATAGAAATGTATAATGTGAATATTCTCTAAGTTCAAGATGTTTCTACATTCTACTCAACTATGCCTATTTAACATTTCATTGAGAAGGACTAAGCGAATGAGTAACATGCCCAAGCAATGTGCATTAGAAAATGTAAATGTTGTGTGATCAATAGAAAGGTTATTCTATTTGAAAATTTTGAATAAAATTACAAGATTATTTTTATAAAAGGATTTTCAATATTTTGAAAAAAACATAAGTCTCTTAAGAAATAAATACCATTTTATTTCCTTAGAACATGTATGTAAAGGAGTTTTCTTAATACCCATTAAGAAAAAAATGGACTCCAAAGGGGCCTCATACGGAATGGATTAGAAACTCTCCAAAAGCACCTCATAAAGAATGGATTAGAAACCCTTAACCTTGGATTTGTCCCCCTTCCATGGTAATCATTACATGTTCTTTTGTGCCCTATCTCCCTTATATGTCTAGGCTCTATAGAAATTACACAGCATAGTGGACATGACCTGAGTAAGGAGTAGAGAACACACATCAAATATGAGAAGAACGGAGACTTCTTTAATTTTAAACGAATTGATACAAAGATGGCTCTATCCACCTATGTGCTTCCACTGTGAAGCTTAGATGGCGATCCAAACAGATGATAGAGGTGAAGATCTTAAGAGTAGCTGGAAAAACTCAAACTAAGTGAAAGATAAACTGATAATGGCTTTAGAGAGATCTTCCTTTTATAGCTCGGGAAGGTAGTCTGGTTGGCATGACCAAACATAATATGAACCTTCACTAGTCGGCTAGGGATTTATTTTACCATTGGGCGGAGGGCTCCCCCGTTTTAGGGAGGCTATCGGCTCCCATGAGACCCCCCACAAACCTCCAAATAGGGACCCCTAGTAACTCCTATACCCCGCAACTCAATGCATTGTGCATCGAGTTGCTACCAACATAACTACTCTATCTAAATCAAAGGCTAGATCCACAAAGGTCACCTAAGGCTATGTCCACAAAGGTGACCTTTTTTCCATTTGATCATAAAGACCTCATCTGACATACAAGTTAGGACCCACCCAATATTTGAGCACACATGGCTTCTCCTCATAATAGGAGCCTTATAACTTAGAGCACCATGGATCATTGATGGCACCTTATGAGGATGGAACATTAAGCATATCTAACACCACCTCTCAATGTCAACTACATTCTTAGAGTCTTTGAAGATGAATTGGAAGAAGATCTTTCATTAGATCTTTGGTAAAGATATTTACTCCATTCTCCTTCATTGGACATTAAACCAACTCTTTATCCCATCCTCAATCAAGTCACGTACATAGTGATACTAGATCTCAATGTGTTTGGTGCATGCACGAAAAATTGGATTTTTTGCAATGACGATGCAACTCTGATTTTCACATCTTAGCAGCATTGTTGGATCTTCATCTTGTACTCCCATAAGCCATTGGATCCTCTTTAACCATACAACTTCATATGCAGCAAAGCAAGCTGCCTTGTATTTTTCTTTAATAGAAGACAAAATGCCACAATTGGCTGCTGCTTATTGATCCAAGAGAAGATTCTTGAACCTAAAGAGAAACAATATCCAGAAACTAATTTCCTAGAGTCACTATCACCTTGCCCAATCAGAGTCACAATTCGCCATAAGAGCACTTCTGAAATTGCATATTATATCATAGTCAAGAGTTCCCTTCAAGTATCTGAGCACCCGCATCCCAGCTTTTCATTGACTTTCTCCAAGTTTGTTTGGGAACCGACTCAAAATCCCAATAGCAAAACTAATATTTGGTCTAATGTCACACAAGTAGATGAGACAGCAAACCAATCTCATTTACCTCCCAATGTCTACTAGTGTTGATGTATCCTCAATGGATAACTTCACATTGACCTCCATAGATGTAGCTATCTCCTTACACTCTGTCATGCCAAATGCTTTTAAGATCTCCCATGCATACTTCTTTTAAGATATGAATATTTTGCCCTGCTAAACTTCAATCTCCAAACAATAGTGCAACAAGCCCAAGTCTGTCATTTCAAACTCAGAGCTCAAAGTCTTTCAAGTCTAATGGATCATATCTTCATGGTCACCTATAATAAGAAGGTCATCCACATATAGGACAACTACTACAGACTTTTCACCATCCCTATAAACATACAAGTTAGTATCTGAGGCACATCTTATGAAATTCAAGCCTAAAAAGAATTTTATATATTCACTAGTACCATACTCTAGGGGCTTTTTTTAGCCCATACAATGTCTTCTTCAACTTCTTACAAACTTTGTTCTCAAAATGGGGGACCTCAAACGCTAGTGGTTGATCCATGTACACTTCCTTCTTGAGGTTACTATTCAAGAACGTTGATTTAACATCCATGTGGTAAATTGGCCACTTCTTATGAGCAACCACTCCAAGTACTATGTGAATAGTGGTCATTCTAGCAGTTGGAACAAATGATTCTTGAAAATCAAATTCTTCAACCTGTAAAAAATTGTGTGCAACTAATCTAGCTTTGTACTTTTTGAAATTACCATCATCCTTGTACTTTACCTTCCAGACCCACTTGTTGATGCCAATGATATTCCTCTTTTCTAGCCGATCCACTAGTTCCAAAGTGTCATTCTTCATTATGCTATCATACTCAACTTGCATAGCTGCTCTCCATGCTAGAATGGCAAGTGTTATTTTCAAGTGTGCCAGCTCTTTTACTTCTCTCATAGTATTAGCCCCATCAAGGCCATGTTGATGATATAAGTATAAGCCTTTCTTTGCTCCTCTATTCTCAAAGACCTCCTTGGTCCATCTATCTTTTCCTCAACTATAGTAGGCATAGGATTATTGTGATCATAGAGTTGCTTCATCCATTGTGGCAATGACTCTTCCAGTGGCATGATTGCAAGTAGGTGAATCTTGTCCTCATCATTTGAAGACGATGCTTCCTCCTCCCTAAGAGTAGGGATAGCTCTTGGATTAGATTCATAGGGGACTACTTTTTCATTGGATGATAAAGTGAAAAAACTTATAGTCTCATCCTCCACTATATGTGGCTGCTCCTTGAACACCATATCACGGCTCACTATGATCTACACCATATCACGGCTCACTATGATCTTCTTTGCCTCTTGCGTCTTGTTTATACAATATAGAAGCCGTTTTCTAATTATCATAACCCAAAAATATACATTTTGTGATTTTTGGATTTAACTTGTTCCTCTTATCCTTTGGAACATGTGCATAATATTCGCATCGAATTGTTCTAAAATGAGACCAATGGTTTCTTACCAGAATTGGCCTCCTGAGAAGTTTTGCCCTTAAAAGCCTTTGTGTAACTTGGATTGAGAATATAAACTACATTATTAATAGCTTTTTCCCAAAACTTGTTAGGCAATCCCTTGTTCTTAAGCATGCACCTTGTCATTTTCACAATGGTGAGATTTTGGCATTTCATCTCCACTACTACCTTCTTAGGCTTTAAGCCCCAACTTCTCTTCCATTAGTAGTGCATACAATTTCTCAAATGTCAAAGCTTGGGGTCTCACTTGAGTAGTTAGGGCAATTACCAATCCATAAAACTTCGGTGGAGAAATCTCAAGCCACCTTCGAGCTAGCTCCTAGTCTTTTGTATCCCAATGGCAATCATCTAGTCACATAGATTCTTTATCTGAGTGATAAACGCTTCAATTGACTCTCCTTTAGCAAAAAAAATTCTGCTAATTGATTCTCCAAGTTCTAAATCCTTGTTTGATTTCACATTTTGTACTAACTCCTAAGCATGTTTCAAGCCTCTGATGCCTTGATTGTATGCTAAATCAAGGTCAAAACATTGTCAAAATAGCTTATAACTAAGGCATATAGTGCATCTGCATTGCTTTGTTTCCAAGCTCGTAGAAGATTTACATTTAGAGGAATCATAATACTCAAATTTGATGGGTTTGGATTGGGTTGTGATTCCGAGTCAATCTCCAACATCTTCTCAAGAAGTTCATAAGAATCAAGGATAGTTATGATTTTTAACTTCTACAAAGTATAGTTTGTACTATGTAACTTACCTTCATTGAAGGTTGGTGGATGAATCCTTAGTATTTGAATTGCTTGTACAACACCACTACCACCTCATGTGCCAACACTAGTACTTAATGTAGTAGATGACATTTCGCCTCTTTGCTATTGAATCCCTTACCTCTCCATACTCTTCACTCCTCAAAGCCCCATTTGATACCATGTAGAAATTACATTGCACAATGGATAGAATCTGAGCAAGAAGTAGAGTACACACAACAAATATGAGAAGAATAGAGACGGCTTTAATTTCAAACAAATTGATACAGAGATGGTTCTATCCACCTGTGCACTTCCATTGTGAAGATTAAATGGAAATCCAAATAGCTGATAGATGAAGAGCTTAAGGGCAGTTGCAAGAACTCTGACTGGGTGAAAGATAGATTGACGATAGCTTTAGAGGGGACTTTCTTTTATAGCCTGGAAAGGTAATTGGTTGGCATGTCCAACCATATTATAAACATTCCCTAGTCGACCAAGGAATATTCTAGAGAATACTCCCTTTACCATTGGGCTGTGGTGGCTGCTACCACCAAACCCTCGTTAGGGGGCATTAGTCCCCTTAAGACAACCTAGCCAAGGGCCGCATGCATTGTGCCTCGAGTTACTACCAGTATAAATACTCTATCTAACCCAAAGGCTAGATCCACAAAGGTTGCCTTTCTATCATCTAGTCATATAGACCTCATCTAACATACAAGTGAGGACCCACCCAATGTTTGTGCTCACGTATGGCTTCTCCTCATAATGCAGGCCTTACAACTTAAAACACCATGGATTATTGATGGCACCTTATGAGGGTAGGGCATTGAGCATATCTAATAGGCTTTGTTCCACTTTTTGTGATAACCAATCTACAAAGTAGGGGATCTCCCCTTCTTTCACCCTCCACACTTGTGGGACTTAGGGTCCACAAGAGAGTACATAACCCTAGCACTCGCCAAAAGTGCAACACTAACAGGGTAGATTTACTTTTACATAAAGAATCATTATTCTATTTTTTATTTGAAAATATTTCTTTATCCAAAAAGCTTTTCAATTATATTGCATGTTAAAATAAACATTTTTTTGTACTCTATTGTACACTATAAAGCCTCCAAACATACGGTCTTTCTCACAATCCATACACGTAGTACCATGGCTCACTAAAGAGAGCTGCACGATATTTCCTACTCCATTACTTCTCCAAAACTTGCCACATTAGTAGAGCAAGCTATGTTTCGCCCCCAAAAATTGACATTTTTCTAAATGTCACATTTCCTAAATGGCAAGTTGCTTTGTGCATGCACGACCCAAAACCAACCCTTGTGCATGAACTCGGCTTGTCAAGAAAATGTTATAATCTTCCAACTATAATGAAATGATTAACATTTTTTAAATGATCTGTTGTATAGTGCAAGTCTCGTCATTATCAAACATGAGTTGTCATTGTTTGCACATCATCAACATCAAACACGTGAACCTCATTCTCACTTGTCACTACACTTCATCCCCATTAATGTCTACTATAACTATAATTACCACTCGAACTACTTATTGTCAACATCAAAATGTTATCGAATTACATTGTTGGAACAAACTACATTGCCATTATAAATTCACTTGCCATCATCATTGAACACCCTCATCATGTAAGCTGGATGGATTGAATGAGGCAAAGAAGAGCCAAAGTGATAATCATGAAGATGGAGGCTTAGCAAGACGACAATGGTCAATGGTCTATAGTATCCTTGAATCATAGATAACTACAATATAAAGTTATTCTTACATTCTCTATCATGGATAATATACCACAAGGTATGACAAACTACAATATAAAGTTATTCTTGTATTCTCTTTTCTGGCTTGAGGAATCACAAGCACATTGGACAAGGGAGCAAAAACAATATGTACAACAATACAAACATTCGGCCTTCTGCTTACCATGGGACACTTTACAAGTTTTTGTAGCTATACATAGACCATACAACCGTTGTTTTTAAAAAATACATGCTTTCTATACTTTTAGAAGATCTCATCCATTCCAAACAAATTTATTTGTTCTCTATATATATTTGCCAAGATCTTCAAACAAGGCCTTGATTTTTGCAAGGGTTGAGGAGATGTACTTGATAGAGGATGAGTCAATAAGCAAATATCTAGTTGCCAGAGCAAGAGATTCCTAATTCTCATTAAGAGTGCTAAGACCAATGTAAATGTCAACCTTGTGGAAAAATAGATCCTTGATACAAGTAAACAACCCTTAAAAGATGAGGGGCACCAACAAAGGATCTCCATAGCCAACAAGTATTATATCCATGTCATATATTCTAAAATCAAGAGTAAGAAGTTTAATGTCTTGCTTTTGGAAAACGATATTACAACTTATTAAAATGTACAAGGCAAAGGTGGTCAGAAAACACCATTATCAATATTGTGTTCGCGAGTTATCAACATCAAAAACTAAAATATGAACAATGGCATCTTCATAAAAGCTTTTGATAACAAGAAGTTCAACTCCTTGAATCAAAAGAGGCTTTACAACAAATGTCATGAAACATTATTTACAGGGCTGTAGTAATGATGCATCACAATAAGGAAAAATCCTTGGGAGCAAGATTCAACTACCATAAAAGAAGTGGTTCTCCAAGGTGCAACTAATCAAGAAATATGTTTGCAAAAGGGCAATAATGATCTATGAATATACTCGAAATACGCTCTCCATGGTACAATTAATCAAAAAATATGTTGCATAGGGGCCATAACTATCTAAGAATAAACTCGAAAAATTTTCAATTAAGATAAAAAATACAAGTCATGATGAAGGGGCGAGTGAGCAAACAAATCACAATCATGATGATGCAGTCGCTAGGGAAGAAATCAAATGGGACAAAGAGATAAGGGGGTAATCCAATAAGGGGTCACTGCATTGCGCGCACAAACATCATCCTTTATCATGAGGGAGCACGCAGATGGACTTTCAGGAAGTCCACCAAGATCTACTGGGATACAGCTGCTGATAAATGCTTTGAGTTTTCTGTCAATGCCAACTTGCCATCGCTCAAGAGTGCAGGAAAACACATTGAATCAAATCTGCTAAGTAGCAAAATAACAATGCCTGCCAACAAGATCGTAGCCTAGTGGTTGAGTGTGGGTTGAATAATATGGTTGCGCGAGTTCAAACCCTAGGTTCCACATCCGCCATGGCACAAATCATTTCACACCTACAATAATAAGGCCGCCTTCGTCAAATTAGGTTCCAGAGGTTGACAAAAGACCAGAGCTTTGAGGCCTAGATGTCAAAGAGCAGCAAATGTCAAGTGCCTTAGAGAATATGTGGCCACTTAGGCTTGCCCTCACGGACAAGGTATTTATGTGAAGTCATGATGGGATGTATATTTACAGGTGACAAGCTCAAAAGGAGACGTTTGGCATATGGGAAATGTAGCTCTGGAGAGGAAGATTGCCAGATGGCAAATTTGTGGCAAGATATCTTCAAGAAATTGAATTGGCAACAAGTTAAAATTGTGTTTTGGGTGAGATAAAATGCCCAACACAACCTTAAAGAACTTGGATATCATACTCAAAAAATCCCAACATGTAAACTGATTTGGGAGTTTAGACTCAAATCTGTTTGAGAGAGATAGGGTAGAAGTGAAGGTTACTTTAGTATATAAAGTCAGATGGTGTTGGTGTCTTACCTGTACACAGGGTGAACAGCAAGAACGGAATATGACTTAAGATACTTGGCTATTTTGCAGTTATCCTCCTAACTCCACTATTTATAAATCATAAATACAATCATTTGCATCAAAATACAAAATTAAGGCTTAGATTTTTACACTAGATTAAGATTTTGTCTTTAAAGTCTAGTCAAAAAAGACAAAAAGTACAAAAAATCACGTGTAAATAAATAATCATTTTTTGAATAAAATAATTGAATAGAATGGTTACAAATTATCGAAGAAGTATTCTGTATGGTCCAACTGTCCAAATTGGGCACTACTACATAACACACACCTTTGCTTAATAAAATTGTGATAACCAAAAATCAAAATTGTGAATTGAAAGTTTGAATTTACATAGGGTGCGAGTTCATTTTCATCAAGGTTGACCACATAATGGTTTCACTTTTTTCTCAATGTTTTTGATGCATCTTTTGTTCTCACTGAACATAACACCTATTGTACATAAAGAATTGAACATAACACCTATTGAACATTAATATAATTCATTCAACTCGTTGCAACCAAAAACAAGTGTTTGGAAATTTGGGTGTCCCTTGCTCTCATACCTATGCCTCCTGGATCAGACCATAGAGGGTTGGTGCAGCTGATTAATACAACCCTAGCAATGTCAATGACCGTGGCTTTGCAAACCCAACTCAATCTGAATGCTGGCATGAGAGGCATCAGTTCAACTCAACAAAATATGACAGCTTCAATTTACTCTTGGAGCCTATCTTACAGGCGTTTCTTGAGTTTCATCCGTAAAGGAAAACCTCAATTGCATGAAGGGATGAAGGTTCAAAGGTTTAGAGCATAAGCATCCTTAAAACAGTAATCAATAGCCTTACTACAGAAATTAGGTGCTTTTTTCCAAAATTATGATATAAAAGGCATCAAATTACTGAACAAGAAGTTCCAGTATGAAAGAGAATGGTTTGCATTCAAACATTACCCACTAGGCTCAATATCAAGGCTGCTATAGGTTTGGAACAGATATGCAAGGCTGTCTTCATGATTTTTGATGCACGTATCTGTGTTTGGATCAACCAGAAATGGAATCTCTACCTGAAAATGTGAGTACTGTTAGCCAAACCTAAATGTGTAGATCTTACAAAATAGAAGGTTACGTATCAGGCATATTCTCTGACCTTCATACAGGAAAAACTGAACATGAAATTTACCTAAAATATTACGAATGTGTCCAATCTCAATACTATACATACTCATTGCAAGGCAAACACATTATCAGAATGAAGCTTGCTGAAAGCAACAAAGAATTTCAAAAACTTTCTCGTAAGTAAAACTAAGAACCTGCCTATGGGTATGCCCAATATACAAGAGAAACTTAAGAAAGTACTGGACCTTGTGAATGCAAATAAAATCATTCGCTACAAAGAAAAAAGAAGCTCAAAGACGAAGCATCCACTACAGACTTATTTCAGTATGGGACCATTACACTTGGGAAAACTTAACTTCTGAGTTCAAGTGAACAGAGCTATTGAGATTTGGGCTTAAAGCCACCTAAGTTTATATTCTACACATGTTAACTAGCTATCAGGGTTAAGTCCAGTTTTGAGGTAAGCTGTAATGTTGCCTCGAATTCCTGAATATATGCTTATGATTTTAGCAATGTCAACCTTTTTAGCACTATCTTTGGTTACCATGCCATGCACCCATTAATCTCGATTTGGTGCAGCCATGTGTAGCATTCAAGACATGTGATATGCTGAGACATATTTTTCTCTTTCTCCTAACCATAAAAATCTAGGAATCTTTTTGTTCTCGGCATTGTTTTGGTGCCCCCACCTGAGGGACTTCAAATTTGATTTGCTTAATTTTGCATCAATGGCACAACCATTTTCAGAATTCATTGGTGCCCAATGTGAGGATGTTAGAAACTTTGTAGAATGATTTTCTTGTGCCTGTCTCATCAATAAGACCAATGCTGATATTTTGTTTGGAGATTCTCCAATATAAGCTGACTTGTGAAGCTCGTCCTTGGATGAATGAGTATCTAGCCACTCTACGAAATAATAATCCACTAATCGCTCCAGATATTATGCAGTTAAAATGCTTTAGTTGCTAAATTCACAAATAGGTCAATGTAGATGGTCTTTGGCATGAGAATTTATCCTTGGACAGGGAGACCCTTGCTGCTACTATTGCTATATTGAAAAAGAAAACGTTTTCCAATTTCACTACTCTATGAAGTTTAGGGTTGAATTGAAAAACTGCAAAGTTTTGATGAAGCTTTGGTAATTGCCAAAGAATAAGAGTGGAAATTGTTGAGGATGGGCCAATCGACAAAGGGATTCAGGAAGAAGATTAAGCAGGAACATATGAAAAACATAGTCATAACGAAACAACTCCCGCCATCACGACACAACGCTGTTCCCCCCCCCCCGTCTCGAGTGAACGGTCGATCCATGCCAGTCCTTCCTTCCCCCCGCCTGCACCAATCCCCCCCTGTCCTACGCCATATCTCCTCCCCCCCCCCCCCCCCCCGGGGCCCTGCAGCTGCCTGCCCTGTGCCCCTCCCGCCTGCCTGCGCTCCGCCCTCCCCCGCCCCCCCCCTGCACACCTGCCGCCCTGGGCCTGCCTGCGTTCCGCCTTCCACCTTGCCCGCCACCTATTCCCCCCCCCCCCCCCCCCTGCCTCCTCCGTCGTGAGGTCACATCACCGTTTGAAAAAAACATTCCCCCTCCTCGCCATCGACTCCCCCCCCCCCAACCTCTAGTTGCTCCCTCCCCTCTCCAGGACTTCCCCCTGTGGTAGCACAACAGCGTGATAGCTAGGTTCCCAACAGGGACGCGCAATGGAATCCTCTGGTCAAACATCGGCACATTCTGCGAGCGCCCCCGAGTCAAACACCTTGCGCATCATCCTCTCTGAGGAACAACTCTTAGCCGTCCGTGCCACAGAGCTAGAGTTAAAAGAAACAGCGATCTTTGGTCAGGTTATTAGACATTCCCCATCGAGGTTCCAATTGCGGGATTAGCTCCACTCTACGCTACGCATTGGCACAACACAAATCGTGAAGGCAGTCCTCATGGGCCGAGGGATCTTCATGGTTCGACTCACCTCTGCACATGCAGCTCGTGAGTTAGTGAAGAGCTCGCCCTACGCCTCCACAAAGGGGGTCATCTACATGGTTCCCCGGTATAGCAGCTTCACTATGGAGTCATTTGCGCTCCACAACAGATTTCTCAGACATCCAGTCACTTTACTTTTCCCCAGATTGGCAGTAGAGTACCGCCAGTTAGTGGAGGACTTTGGACGACTCTTCGGCATAGTTCTCCTTGCCTCCTTCGCGGATGCAGTAACAGTTGCAAGTGTCCCAAAGCAATGAGTGGCCGTTAAAGACACAAAGAGTATAAAAAGTTCCTAGAGATTGAGATAGGAGGTCACTCCTTTAGGCAGCAGGTCATTGTGACCGGGCAACCAAGGCAATGCTTGCACTACCACGACTTTGGGCATCAGGCAACAGATTGCTCCGCAAACTGGCCCAGAGGTGGACGCTGACGGCTTCACACGGGTCCAAAGACGACAAAGAGAGAGATGACATGGGGGGCCACAACCAGCTCCTCAGACGCAGCCTTGACAACAGGGAGCAGGAGGACGAGTGACGCCCTCTCGGCAGAGCACTCCGCAGTTCCCCCCCCCCCCCCCCCACTCCACCCAGTAGGACCGCAGTCCCCCACAGCAACAACCCGCGCCACAGACTATCCCACCTGAAATCCCACAGCCCCCGCACCCACCTCCTAGCTCCCTCCACTGACCCTAGCCCACAGCCCTCCCCTTCCAGGGCCACTAGCGCCCCCCCCCAAACACTTGCCACATACCTCTGACCATCCCACCATCCCTCAATCCGCTTTCCCCCCACCACCCCCCTTGCCGAGCACCCCCCCTCATCCGCACCCGTTTCAGGAGATCCCCCCCAGACCCACCCCCGCTCCTCCTGCAAGAGGTAATGAGCCACACACACTCACATCCTCCTCGCACCAACAGTTTCCCCCCTCCCACACAGCGACCAGCTCATCTGCCCCTGTTGCCCACCACACTTTTCCGAGTCATACACAATTGTTGCCACAGGAGCTCTTCCGTAGTGGCCCATGGTCCTACCTGAGAGTTGGAAAGCGCGGAGAGTTCCCGCTACCTCTAGAGGTGGGGATCTTCGTGGTTCATAAGTCAAGGAGGGGCAAGGTCCATCTACTAGCACCAACGGATGGACCAAACTACGTTTTTTTCCTTTTAGTCCTCTCACTGAGGGGATTGGACGACGACACAAGTAGAGGAGTTGAAAAGCCAGGTGGCAGACCACATCTCCCAGTGGATGGGAGAAGGACAAGCATTGTTTGCACAGCAGTGCCCTAGTTGTATGATGGACATTAACTGGTGGGCTCGTGCCAAAGTACCACACTTGAGCATTATCTTTTGAGCCCCCCCACAGTGGAGAGCTCCGAGAGATGTGATCGAGTGGCCCTTGGCACAAGCGGCCCGCTTCTACTAGTGTACAGAGTCTCGCCCCTCAGCATAGTTAATAGATGTAGTGATAGCAACTATCATATAATAAAACTAAATCGTCTTCTTTAAATTCTCGTATTTTGATATTCTTTAAACTAAATCGTCTTCTTTAAAATCTCGTATTTTGATATTATGATCATGCCAAGCTTTACGATGTTTCTGCATTACTTCTAAGCTCTGTAAAGCTAACACTTGGGAAGCTAAAAATTTGTTGGTTAGGACCTTTTAAGGTTGTTAAAGTTTACGATAATGGTTCTCTTGATATGCAGGATATTAATGCTGAAAATGAGATTTTTAGAGTTAATGAACTCCATCTTAAACATTTTGTGACTTAGTTTAGTTAGGTGTAGTTAGGTAAGTGGTTATAATGACCCCTTACCTAATCTATATTTCCGATGTGCAGGGAGTTTTTTCAAGTGCACCAGCCTCGCACCTCAGGAGAGCAAATACGCAACCTTCGAGATCAGTATGGGAGAACTCGTTCTAGCCCAAATGAGGTGATGGAGATTACCACAGACTACTACAGTCGCCTCTTCCAACAGGAGACAGCCTCAGCTAGAGGACTACGATATAGACAACAGGTCTGGGATCACATCTCGTCCCTCGTCTCAAAGGAGATGGGATGCTCCCTCCTAGCCCCCTTCACAGAGAAGCAACTCGAGGAGGCTTTCCATACACAGGGAAAGGATGGCCTCTCTAAGGCCTTCTTCACTACCTACTAGGAAGTGGTGAAGGACCCCCTATTGATGGCCTTTCAGAAGGTTTTCACTTCAGGAAAAATGCCAGGGAGTCTTTCGAGAGCCCTTATCAATCTTCTCCCCAAAGGGGGAGACCGATTGGAGCTTTCCTAGTGGAGACCGATCACCTTATTGTCAATGGCCTATAAGGCACTGGCAAAGATGATAGGTACGCGTCTACGCCCCTTGCTTCCAGACATCATCCATGACACACAGACAGGCTCTGTCAAGGATAGGAGCATTCTGGACAATGTATTCACCTTCTTTGAGACGATAGAGTGGGCTCAGCACAGTGGAGAGAGGCTGGCCATACTACTCTTGGATTTCGAGAAAGCCTATGATAGGGTGGACTAGGACTTCCTTGAGGGCACCATGGTGAGGTTGGGTTTCCCCCACGCTTGGATTCACAGGGTCTCTAGACTTTACAAATCGGCCACCAACAGGGTTCTCATAGGTGGTAAGCGTGAGGAGGAGTTCCAACTAGAGAGATCGGTTTGACAAGGTTTCCCTCTTGCCCCGTACCTGTTCTTACTCTTTACAGAGGCGATGTCCCACTTCCTCAAGTCACGTGTGAGCGGATTACGCGGCCTCCGACTTCCAGTGAGAGAGGAGATGGAGTTGTTAGATTCAAAGTATGCAGATGACACAACACTCTACATTGAGGACGATGAGCTAATGCTAGAGAGAGTGAGACTGGCTCTAGAGGTGTTCTACTTTGTAGTAGAAGCAAAAATCAACTGGAAATTGTCGGTTGGTTTCCTCACAAACCCGGGT
The DNA here is from genome assembly GCF_053477565.2 of Lygodium microphyllum. NCBI lineage: Eukaryota > Viridiplantae > Streptophyta > Polypodiopsida > Schizaeales > Lygodiaceae > Lygodium > Lygodium microphyllum. The sequence continues at coordinate 63,937,593 of NC_141138.1, forward strand.
TCTAGCACGGAGTGGGGCGTCCACCTAGGATTTAGATGGGTGAGCATAGGGCAGACTATCCGGTACCTAGGGTTCGAGGTGGGACTTGACATTACTCCCACCCAGCAGTTTCTTCCAGTCCTCGATTCTATTCGGAGGAAGCTGACCTGCTGGAGCACGGCTCGCCTCTCACTAGCCAACCGAGCCCTAGTGGTTAATCAGGTCCTCCTAGCGACGGCTTGGTACATCGCCTTATGTTGGTGCTTCTCCTCACCATGCGTAGTGTAGCTTCACCACCTAGTTCAGAACTTCCCTTGGTCCGGGTCAGACGGCTCCAGGGATTCCAAGGCCAAGGTGGCATGGGCAACTATCATAAGGCATTGGTCAAAGGGAGGGCTCGGGATCATAGACACAGAGTATCAGAGTATTGCCCTCTTGGGCAAGCTAGTTGTCTACAGCCTCACACCAGGAGGGCAAACCTGGAAGATCCTATTGCAAGAGGGTCTTCAGGATTGTAGACTGAGGCTTGGTAGGGAGTGGAGACTGTCCTTGAGATGGATCTTCATGACACCATAGATCAGCACACCCCCCCCACCCGATCACCTTTCCTATGCAGATTGCTCCGCGTGTAGCAGGGCCTTCGTAAGGCCCTAATCCAGAGCCCCCCAGGCTGCCAGCAGGAGATAAATCGTCAATCGGTGATCTGAAACCCCCAAGTCAGGGATCAGGAAGAGGCACAGATTGGCGAACACCCCCACATTCAGTGGGCTGATTGGGAGACTGGCCCGGCTCGTACCATCAGGACATGGCAGGAGGTGTACAGGAGGATGGACGAGGAGATCCTGCAGCGAGTATCAGGCTGCCAGAGAGAGGTGGAGTTGAGGAGAAGGGAGATAGACACAATAATACCTCAAGAGTGGCTTGCTCCCCTGATACGAGAGCCGATAGAGCCAGGGGAGGTATGGACCACCAAGTTCACCAGCAAGCATCCCCCTACACGTGGCAGGTAGAGTGGGCAGCGCTCCACTTGGGACCTTCTTCATCGTACACGAGGGGGGGCGTCTAGCTCTTGACAGAGGATGTCACAACTCTATAGAAACAGAATTTGTATCCTTTTTCATTAATTTATCTATATAATGATTTATTAAATTTATTTCCTTTGCACTAATTAGATATAAAGAAAAGTGCATTGGAGCTGGCCACTGATGAGTGGTCACAGGTTATGGTGGACCCACACGGTGGGTTAGAGAAAAGATAGTTCACACTTCCACCTATATGACCCGATTGGGCGCCTGTGACTAGAACTCACGCATATCAGGGTTAGACTCGCACACAGAAAGGATTGATGCCTTGAAGTGTGGGCTAGATCCACCAGAACAGACAGTTACAATCAACAAGATGGCATGATCATGAAATGCTTGTATAATGTGCATGTGTGGGCTGAAAGCTTGAAATGCACATTTCTTTGCATAGGAAAGTCACATGAAGATTCAAATACCATTTTTGCGATGTACACGGAAAAAGCTTTCATATGATACCCATATTGGGGGGGTCCCTAAATTCTAGGAGATCCCTAAATTTTAGAAGGTCCCTAAATTTTAGGAGCCTCGAATTAGCCTAAAAATGCTAGTCCTAAAAAATAGGGATGTCATTCTAAAAATAGTAAGTTCTGTACTCTGACTGTGCTTACTAAATTTGGTTGTTTCTATTCTTGACAGTATTCAACCCAAAAAGGAAGGCCATAAAGAAGAGACAAGTGTCAAGACACTTGTCACACAAGTTTCCAAGTGTCCCACCACTTGTCACATCTCATGACATGTGGCTGGACACTTGTCTTGTGCTACTCAACTTTCCCCTTTTGTACTAGCTCTCCCCTCTCCTATAAATAAGAGCTCGTTTTTCTTCATTGAGCATCATTTTTCTTTGCTGTAAACTCATGTACAGCACCCACAGATAGCCAAAAACTGGCCCCATCCATCCCCATCATCATCCCCCACTTCTCCATTATCAAATTCCTCCATATTCCCTCTTCTATCACTGCTGTTTAACAAGACAGCAAGCCTGTAAATTCATTACAGCACCTCCTTCTTGAGCTCTTTCTTCCATTTTAGCTACAAGAAGCAAGCTCTATCCCTGTACTGCTGATCAACGATGGAGAAAGGCTGAATTCCCCTTTTTCTTCTCTCATACTGTAAAGAAATCAGTTCTTATCATTGCATAATAGATAATGCATGTGTGTTTGTACATCTTTGCATGATCTTATGAGAGTGAGAATTACTTCTTCTCACTCTCAAGTTGATTGTAACTGAGCTCTTCCCTAAGGGACTTGGGTTGAGCAGAAATACATTCCTTCGGGGGGGGTTGCCCATCTTCAACCCTCAATCTTGTCTCCATTACTTTTACATTTTTATGGCTGTAATTTTGTGAGTAATTTTCATTTTCAGCTTTAAGTGTTCATTCTCTTTTCTATTAAATCTCGAAAACAAGCAAATATCATAATTGTTAAGCATACTACGTTGTTCGGGGCGTTTACAGCGGTATCAGAGCTTTGGCTCGGTCCTCGCCCCCAACACTGGTAGTGCTTACAACTATAAGTTTGTTTGTTTTCAGCCCTTGCATTGAGTGCGTGAGCATATTTTTTTTTCTTTAGTCTCAATGGATCAATCGAGTGCTATCCTTCAAGCCATTCAAAGTCTTAGAGAGGAGAATCAGCAAATTCGTGAGCAACTTCTCAAACTAGAAAAAGTTGAGAATCCCAAAGAATTCAAGGAAAGAAACCCATCTACTTCAAGGAGACAAAGCCATACCAATGAAAGGAGCCGATCAAGAAGTCCAACTACTTCTAAGAGGCAGTCCCATTCTACTTCAAGACAAAGAAAGAGATCGCGTCGAAGCTCATCCTCTTCTTCAAAGTCATCTGGCGCCTATTCTGATGGATCCTCTTCTAGTAATGAAGAGTCACACCCTTCTCGTGGAAGACCTCATCATCGTCAAAGGCGTCGACATTCTTCACCCTCGTCTCCATCTTCATCCCCATCAAGCACTTCATCATCTTCAACCTCAATATCCGAGCATGGACGAAGGCATAAGAAGAAGAAGAAGACTAAGTCACTATCTCAACTTGAAAAGAAGATCAAGTTCAGTATGTATGATGATTCCCGAAATCCTGATCTTCTTCTGAAGTTTATTCGTCAATTTCAAATTTTGTATGGTCGTGACAAGTATAAAGAAAAAGAAAAGATTAAGTTTGCAGCTTTACATTTAACCGACTTAGCCCATACTTGGTGGACGGGGTTGGAATATGATCATGCTGCCCCAAAATCATGGCGGTCCTTTGTTCGCCTGATACAAAGCCAATTTCTTCCTGTTCATTTCAAAAGAGATGTAAAAATGGAATGGGATCGGCTTTGGCAAAGGAAAAATGAGTCACTTGGTGACTATACCAAGAGATTTTGGGAGCTACTTTTGAAGTCCAACATTTCAAGAAGATCAGCAGTTCGGAAAAGCTTAGGAAGTTTCAAGGAGGTTTGCATTTTAAACTTCGTACTGCTCTTAATCATTATCATTGTTCTAGTCTCAGGGAACTCATTGACCATGCTGAGACATGGGAAATGGAGCACAATGGCAACAAATCATTCCAAAAGAATGATAAGAAGAGAGTAGCTGATGATGAGGAGTATTCAGCCCCAAATGAAGGACAAAAACAGTGGCAAAAGCAGCCATCAAATCAAAAGAAGATGAAGCCCTATGCACCTCCTAATGCTCCTCAATTTCGCTCCAATCTATACCCACAAGCAAAGCAATTTTCCGAAGAAGAAAAGCAACGCTTCATGAAAGAAGGGAAGTGCTTTAAATGTGGACAAACAGGCCACATAGCGAAGCAATGTCCAAACAAGGGACAAAGCAAGGTTTCTGACAACAAGCCTAAGTCGCCAGTGAAAATCAATGCTATCAGTGATGTAGTTGCAAACACAACTCACACTCCAGAGACGCGCAAATTATTAAAAGCTTGGGGACAGTTGCAAGGTAAGCAAGCACTATTCTTGATAGATCTTGGGGCGAATGAAAATATTATTTCCTTGCAATTAGCTAAAGAGCTTGGATTAAAGAATGAAGAGATGGACACTCCGGTAGAAGTTCGCCAAGCTTTAAATGTTGATGAAGGTGACACAATGAAGACTGTGATACCCTACATTGGCAAGCTCAAGTTTCAAATTCAAGGCTACAGTGACGAAGATACCTTCTGTATCGGAGACCTTGATGGTTGCGATGTGATTCTTGGCATGCCCTGGAATCATAGAATAGATTCAACCATCTTCTCTCAGAAAAAGAAGGTAGAACTCACCAACAAAGGCAAGAAGTACGAGATCCAAGCTGGAGTTTCTGGAGACACCATACCTATGGTAAGCCATATGCAAGTCTCTAGAGCAATTAAGGATTGTGTTCAATGTTGTCTGCTTTATGTCACTGATGTAAAAGATAATATGAATGCTGAAAACCAAGAGCAACTTCAACTCTTGGAAAAGTATAAAGATTGTTTTTTGGAAGATCTTCCTTATCAGCTTCCCCCAGAAAGGCCAGAAGACCATCATATTGATATTATCCCGGGCAGTTCTCCTCCTAATATAGCACCATACCGTGTGAGCCGTCCTCAACAAGAAGAAATCAGAAAGCAAGTCGAAGACCTACTCAACCGTGGGCTAATTAGGCCAAGTAGCTCACCATTTTGTTCACCGGTTCTTCTTGTTCAAAAGAAAGATGGCACATTCAGGATGTGCATTGATTATCGAGCCCTCAACAAAATCACCGTAAAGAATCGGTTTCCTATTCCCAGAATTGACGACATTTTGGATCGTCTAGGAGGCTCAAAGGTTTTTAGCCGCATTGATTTAAAGAGTGGTTATCATCAAATTAGGGTAATACTACAAGATGTACACAAAACTGCTTTCCGCACTTCATACGGTCTTTATGAATTCTTGGTGGTTCCTTTCGGATTAACCAATGCACCAGCCACCTTTAATCGAATGATGGAGCGCATCTTTAGAGAGCATCGACAATATGTCGGTACTTTCTTTGATGATATTCTTGTCTTTAGCAAGAATGAAGAGGAGCATCATCAACACTTGGAAATTGTTCTACAATTACTACAACAAAATCAACTCTTGGTAAATGGTAAAAAGAGTGAATTTTTCATGCATAAAATAAATTACCTTGGGCATGTCATCTCTTTTGAAGGGATTCAGATGGATCCTGAAAAGATCAAGATAATCCAAGAATGGCCTCATCTTCGTGATGTACATGAGGTGCGATCGTTTCTTGGCTTATGTTCTTATTACCGCCGCTTCATCAAGCATTTTGCACATATGGCTTCTCCACTTCATGACCTTACAAAGAAGAAGATCTCTTTCCAATGGAAGGAAAAAGAGAAGGCAGCCTTCACAAGGCTGAAAACAGCTCTTACTTCTGGACCTGTTCTTATCATTCCAGATCTGGTAAAACCATTTGTGGTGGAAGCAGATGCTTGCGGTGATTGTATTGGTGCAGTGCTAAATCAAGAAGGCCATGCCGTAGCCTTTGAAAGCCGCCATCTAAATGATGTGGAGAAAAGGTATGACATTTATGAAAAGGAGCTCTTAGCAGTGGTTCATGCTTTAAAGATATGGAAACATTATCTTTTAGGCAATGAATTCCTTATTAAAACCGATCATCAAAGCTTGAAGTATTTCAAGACTCAAAAGCATTTGCAGAAGAAACATGCAAGATGGGAAAATTTCTTGTCTATGTTTCATTTTCAAATTATGTACACTCCAGGGAAACAAAATGTAGTTGCTGATGCACTTTCTAGAGTGCCTCGCATTGCAACTATTACAGTGGCTCATCATGAAGATTTTCAAACGATGAAGAATACTTATGATGAAGATACTGATTTTGCAGCAATTTGGTCAAATTTACAGCAAGGAGGTTCTCATCCAGATTATTCCATCAAAGATGGTTACCTTCTCATGAACAATCGCCTTTGTGTCACTCTTCCTGTTCGACAAAAGGTGCTTAAAGAAAGTCATGAACCCCCTTATGCAGGGCATAGAGGGAGGGCAGCCACTCTAAGTGCAATTGAGCGCTACTTTTATTGGCCAACATTACGAAAAGATACACATAACTTCATTGAGGCTTGTCTGGTATGCCAAAAATCCAAATATGATAGGCAGAAGATTCCAGGATTGTTGCAACCTCTTCCAGTGCCCAAAGATCTATGGGAATCTATCACAATGGATTTCATCTCAGGTATTCCAAGAACACCTCAAGGTCATGATATGATTTGGGTCATAATTGATAGATTCGGCAAACAATCACATTTTATTCCATGTCATAAAACATTGAAATCCGCACAAGCTGCAAGACTTTTCATTCAACATATCTTCAGATTACATGGTGTGCCTTCTGAGATCATTTCAGATAGAGACTCCAAATTCACAAGTAACTTTTGGCGTGCTTTATTTGAGAATTTGGGAACCACTTTAAAGTTCTCCTCAGCTTTTCATCCTCAAACTGACGGCCAAACAGAGGTGATGAATCTCACTCTTTTGGATATGTTGAAAGCTTATGTTAGTGAACATAAGTCACAATGGGAGAAATATCTTCCATTATTGGAGTTTGCTTACAACAATACAGTGCACTCATCCACAGGGAAAGCTCCAAATGAAATAGTACAGGGTAAAGCGATTCCTCCTCCAATTATTCGCACTAAAGATAAGATTTTTGATGCTGATGAGTTTGCTTCAGATTTAAAAACAACAATGGATCAAGTTCGAGCCACTATCAAAGTTGCGCAAGAGCGACAAAAGAAGCAAGCAGATAAATGAAGAAGACCTTTGGCTTTTGAAAAAGGTCAATATGTCTTGCTAAAGTTTGATAAAAGCAGGCTCAAACAAGGTTCTGGTCAAAATTCATCTTTTCCAAAGCTCTCCAGTAGATACTTTGGACCCTTCAAAGTGATTGAGAAAATAAATGAAGTTTATATCGACTTGAGCTTCCTACTCATTGGAAAATACACAATGCTTTTCATATAAGTTTGCTAAAACCTTACATAGGACCAGAACCAAAGGAACCCATTACTGAAGATCCCCCAGAAGTTGAAGAAACAGAGCAACTCTTAGAACTTGAAAAGATTTTGTTTCTCAAGGATCGAACCACGAGAAGTGGCCTTGTGACACGAAAATTCTTGCTAAAATTCAAGAATCTACCCACCACAGATGCACAGTGGGTAGATGAAAAATTCATGAAGGATTACCCAAATATTCTACAACAATATCAAGAAGATTTTCAGCTGAGAACAGCTGAATAAAAGCCAGAGGGCTGTCACAACTCTATAGAAACAGAATTTGTATCCTTTTTCATTAATTTATCTATCTAATGATTTATTAAATTTATTTCCTTTGCACTAATTAGATATAAAGAAAAGTACATTGGAGCTGGCCACTGATGAGTGGTCACAGGTTATGGTGGACCCACACGGTGGGTTAGAGAAAAGATAGTTCACACTTCCACCTATATGACCCAATTGGGCGCCTGTGACTAGAACTCATGCATATCAGGGTTAGACTCGCACACAGAAAGGATTGATGCCTTGAAGTGTGGGCTAGATCCACCAGAACAGATAGTTACAATCAACAAGATGGCATGATCATGAAATGCTTGTATAATGTGCATGTGTGGGCTGAAAGCTTGAAATGCATATTTCTTTACATAGGAAAGTCACATGAAGATTCAGATACCATTTTTGCGATGTACACGGAAAAAGCTTTCATATGATGCCCATATTGGGGGGGTCCCTAAATTCTAGGAGATCCCTAAATTTTAGGAGGTCCCTAAATTTTAGGAGCCTCGAATTAGCCTAAAAATGCTAGTCCTAAAAAATAGAGATGTCATTCTAAAAATAGTAAGTTCTGTACTCTGACTGTGCTTACTAAATTTGGTTGTTTCTATTCTTGACAGTATTCAACCCAAAAAGGAAGGCCATAAAGAAGAGACAAGTGTCAAGACACATGTCACACAAGTTTCCAAGTGTCCCACCACTTGTCACATCTCATGACATGTGGCTGGACACTTGTCTTGTGCTACTCAACTTTCCCCTTTTGTACTAGCTCTCCCCTCTCCTATAAATAAGAGCTCGTTTTTCTTCATTGAGCATCATTTTTCTTTGCTGTAAACTCATGTACAGCACCCACAGATAGCCAGAAACTGGCCCCATCCATCCCCATCATCATCCCCCACTTCTCCATTATCAAATTCCTCCATATTCCCTCTTCTATCACTGCTGTTTTACAAGAAAGCAAGCCTGTAAATTCATTACAGCACCTCCTTCTTGAGCTCTTTCTTCCATTTTAGCTACAAGAAGCAAGCTCTATCCCTGTACTGCTGATCAACGATGGAGAAAGGCTGAATTCCCCTTTTTCTTCTCTCATACTATAAAGAAATCAGTTCTTATCATTGCATAATAGATAATGCATGTGTGTTTGTACATCTTCGCATGATCTTGTGAGAGTGAGAATTACTTCTTCTCACTCTCAGGTTGATTGTAACTGAGCTCTTCCCTAAGGGACTTGGGTTGAGCAGAAATACATTCCTTCGGGGGGGGGTTGCCCATCTTCAACCCTCAATCTTGTCTCCATTACTTTTACATTTTTATGACTGTAATTTTGTGAGTAATTTTCATTTTCAGCTTTAAGTGTTCATTCTCTTTTCTATTAAATCTCGAAAACAAGCAAATATCATAATTGTTAAGCATACTACGTTGTTCGGGGCGTTTACAGAGGACAACAGGATGAGGGGATGGCTGTCCTTTCATGGAAGAGGATCCGGATGACTGGCCTTCAAGGAAAGACATGGCGTCTGGACCCTTTTGTCTTTTGGCAGGAGCTCAAGGAGTGGCACCTCTGGATCTGGGAGAGCAGGCCACTTGACGAGCTAGAGTGAGATCCGGGAAAGTGGCTATGGCCGGCCACAGAGGTCGCCAAGAAGCCACCACGGTTCCTAGAGTACACAGCCAGGATTGAAAGATACGTACTAGTGCAAGAGAATATGGATTGGGCGTCGTCACATAGCAGGCATTGGGTGAGCACAACATCACGGAGCCTTTCCGACAGACCTTCTGGCGCCGCCTATGGGATAGTTGGAGGCCGAGGAGGGTATTCTACTTCTTATAGCTGGTGGCACATGGAGGCTTGGCGGTGGAAAGTTGGCTTGCCCAAATGCAAAAGGAGGGAGGTTGTAAGCGATGCACACAATAGCCCCTGGAAACCACAAAGCACTGCCTTTGGTCGTGTGAGGCGACGCAGCTCGTGTGGAGAGGAGCATGTCACATCCTTCGCCGTATACCACCTAGCCTCCAATGTATCTCATGGGGAGCTTTCTGCTAGCAGGCGGTCAGCCAGGGCCGTCACCTTCTGTATGAGACTGGAATGCAAGACACGATATTCATTATTGAGGTAGGGTCACGAGCAGTGGTCGGTTTAAAGGCTAAAACCTATCTGCGAGGTGCTCGACCCCACAGCAAATCGCTCTGAGATATGGGAGATCATAGGGAGTCTTATTGGTTGGCATATCTGGAAGGCGCAGTGTCATGAGATTTTCGACGGGAAGAGACTTTCAGTACAGGCAACCTTAGCAGAGCTCTAGACCTCCATCATCCACTCCCTCCGTGGCCGATGGGATCAGGTGCAGGGTAAGTCCAAGGCTCGTCAGGAGCTTCGAAGTCATTTCATGCGCACGTGGGGCAACCAAGACCTGTTTTTCATGATGCAGGCAAGCAGCCCCAGATGGCAATACACCCCTCCTCCATGGCTTCTTGCCCCCATCCTTCCCAGACCACCTTCAAAGGCTTGTACACATGATGTATTTGTGACTTTCATCACCTCCAGCTAGTTTGTTGAGCATGAGCACTCCGTTGTAATCAGTTTTTTTTTAGTAACATAATCAGCTACATTTTATTTGCAAAAAAAAAGAAGATTAAGTAGGATAACTATGATAATGCTAATAAAGACTTGAAAACATTAAAAGCATAATGAAAAATGAACAAGCCAATGTAACAAGACATGTGCAAGCAGTGTGAAGATGAATCCTTGAAGAAGGTTGTGATGGAAATGTACCAGTAATCAATTGCCAATTTTCAGCTTGTAAGCCATTGAGTTGGGAAGTATGACCAACATGAGAAAAAGAGGGGACAAGAAGAGGAAATGGAAGAGGAACTTATGGCGCAAATGCTCAAGATAATGCTTGTGCAGATGATTGGCCTCAAGGAAAAGTAAAAGGTATGTGTGGTCTTTGATGTTGGGTATGGATGTGGACCATGATGCATGTAAATATTGATGCTATGTTGAATGTTCATTTGCATTGTATAGAATAATGAATAATGTCAATTTATGTTTTCTACATCACATGAATTGTACAATGTGTATATCAACTTTCTCGAATAAAACCCTTTCTAACATTTTACGAAACTCGTATGAAGCCTATGAAACCCGTTTCATACCTCCCGTTTTAGAAACCCTTGGCAACTATGGGCTCGCATGCTTTAACTGCAAAGATTGGGTCAATATAGGCCATAATGTCCCAAACCTTCCAAAATAGGTCGGCACATGTATCCATTACAAGACAGATTAAGAAATTGAGCCAATGACTATTTTTATTGCTCAAGAAAAGGAAAGGTGGTCCATCTAAATAGAAAGCTGATGTAATGCCAATAAGAGGCCAAGAAATCACAAAAAAGAAAGAAAGAGGAATAGGTTCAACGAAATGATGAAGCAAGCCCATCGACAAAACCAAAAACCAGACCTTGCAAAAAGTTGCAACTCAAGGATGTGCCCATAGGAGAAGGGCAAGTTAGTTATAGTTTACAAAAGGATTTATGGCACATGAAGGTGGATACCATCTATGGCCAGCTCATGAAGTTGGTTTTGATATTGAGAATAGACTTGGAAAGGGTTAGCAAATCAGCCAAAAGGTGAGTGGAGAAAAGGGGTTGTATGTCATAGGGACATGTATTCTTAATGATTTCCTTAGCATTTGTCTTCGGCATTAATCAAATGTGCACATGTGATGTGCAAGTCTATTAAGTCACAATGATAAGCCATGGTGATTTGTCAATAAAAATAGCGACATTAGGAATTAGGTATTAATTAATTAACTAATGCTAGTTCAAGGACAAATAAATGCATAGGGCCACTTGGGAGTGCCCAGCCAATTTAATTCTGGATGGGCACTTTTAAATTTTTTAGGCAAGGACAAAAGGTTAAATTAATTTTCAGAATTATTAATTCTAGAAATTCATTTAAATGACTGAAAAATCATTTGGAAGGCTGCCAAGTGGCAAACTTTCCCATGCAAGCTGAGGGAAGGGCTGTTGGGGCCTGGCTGAGGGTCATTCCAGTCATTTGGAGGTTGTGCATGCTGAGGGAGGAGAGAGTGTTGTCCAAGCAGGTACTAGCAGATTTTAATTATTTCCACCCAGTGTAGGAGGCTTCAGCAAGTGGCGACAACACCTAGAGAGGCCAAGAAAGTAGGCAACTACATCCTCAAGAGACTGGGACAGCTGGCGATCAGCCCAAGGCTTGCAAGCAGCAGCAGGCCAGTAAACAATAGGCAACAGTGGATTCTCTCTCTTCTCACGACAGAAATAAAAAATTCTCTCTCAGCTTTCTCTCTCCTCAACAAACAATTCCTCAGCATTTCTCTGCACAGCAGATTTCAGCCATTGAAGGATATTTATTGCTATAAACCCTAATTTACACCAAAATTTAGGGTTTACCAGCCAACTCGGGTCTCAGTCAAGGAATTGAAGGCTTAGAACTTGAAATCAGCTGCTAAAAATTGGGCATTTTCAGAGATTTCAGAAGGCCATCACATCCTAGTCAAATTTGGGGTTAGATTTGACCAACCAAGGCTCAATTGAGGGCCAATCCCTTGTCAAATGAAGGGACAAATTGATTGGAAGGCTTGCTAGTCATCTATAACAGCAAGAGGCATTGGATTTCGAAGGAGATTGGAGCAATCACGGTGTACTTCTTCCAATTGCAATACAAGTTAAAGAAATACTCCAAGAAGCACCAATTTTGGGGCCAATCCAGAGTCTACTATCCAAGATTAATCAGTAACACTTGTACTTTAGTTTATGTGAATTTATTGCTTGCTGTAGTTAGTGTATAATTATGTCATTTACTACCCTTTCAGAGAAGGAAGACTGGTTTCAATTGTAAGAGTTCATGAGATTGAGGATTTGTTATAGGACATTTGTACAATTGTGGATTCTTGGCATGAAACCACTTGTACAAGGGAAGTCCATATCCATGTGAGAGATCATGTGTCTAGTCACTTAGTCTATATGAAGTGGCTCAATTTGATTTTGACAAGAATATCTAGTTTAAAAATCAAATTGGCAAACCATTCAACCATTAAATATCTCAGTATTATAAGAGGATGAAGTAAGAGCATTTAGTGATTCGGTAAAATTTTAAGTCTCATGTTATGCTGGCATGTTTTGGAGCTTTCTCTTTGATTCTCAAAGGCCCTGATTATAATATTCAAGTGCTAGTCACGGTTGGGGAAGAGGTAAGACTACCCTATATGCCAAAAGAATCTGAAAGAAATTTGAGATGGCCACAAGATCTCTAATAAAACAGAAAAAGAACAAAGAAGAGGAGGTGAAGAGTGAAGTAACAGGGGAAGGTTATACAAGGGGAAGATACTTGCATCGCACAAGTGCTTGAAGTTGAAGACCAAAAAAGTAGTATAGAGGAAATGGAAAGACTAATAAAGCAAAAGATGCAACCGTACAAGAAAGAGCACTTGATCAACAAAAAGTTGTATGAAGGCTTGTCAACCTAGGAGAAGATGGAATGCAAAGCCATACTAAGTAAGTATCTAGATTTGTTTGCTACTTCATATCATGAGTTTAGAGGTTTACAGGAGACGCTTTACATATTGTTTCAAAAGAGGACACAAAGCGAATGTCTCAAAAGATGAAACATTATCCAAAGAACATACAAGAGATTTAAAGGAAGAATAGATAAGCTATTGGCGACAAGATACATTTTTTATCATTAGATTCTACATGAACTAGCAAGATATGAGAGGTATTGTCTCTAAGATTGTCATTCAAGATATCTCCAACTAACCATCAAAAAGGAGGATCTGAAAAAGACTTACCTTTCTTATACTATCGGGATGCTTCTCTTAAGGAGTGTTACCTTTGATTTGGCTAGTGGCATGGCTCCTAAGAAGGGTGAGAATCATTTTTTCTCTTTTTCTTTGGGAATTTATTGTGAGAAATCAGAGTTAGCTACAGGAGAGAGAAACGAGACTGACAATGAGTGGGCTGACACAAGAGAGTAGAGCGTACTCACAAAATTGAAAAGATAGAGTGAAAGTACAACCTAAGTTAGGTCAAGGGTTCACCTAACCAGCCCTCCACCAATTGACTAGAGTTAAGCTAACCAACTCTAGTCCTCTCATACCCATCCTTACTAATGAGGTTACCATCATCAAATGATGATGCCCTAGGTGCCGGCTATGTAGGCAAGGGGGGAATGTCATCATGAGGAACGAGATGTGAGCTACTAAAGCCCCACATTACATATGTCTGCAAACCACTCAAACCACCCCTCCTCAATGTCAAAGGGCACCAAATGACCATACCTCTGCAACCACCTCCTCAAACTCCTCGCCCACAAGTATGCTAACTATGAGTGTCATGAGTATCTGCTGCTATAAGCTCTCTATAGAGCTCTGCAAAATCATCTCCTCCTCCTCTACCTCTTGATGTACAGTCCAAAGTGTTGCCCGTCAACTTGAATGTATCAACATTCACCTATACAATGCACATAAGATTGTAAATGCTAAAGTATAAAGTATAAAGTATAAACTTTAAAGTTTAAAACAACAAATTTGAAATTTTATGGTTAACTGTTTACCTACTTTGAACTATCCATGCTCATCATAACCCCCATCATGCATAAGTTAGTGCAGAAATAGACTAGCCGCTCTAACTGTCATGTGCTAAGCTGATTCCAAATCTTCGTATGAATGGTGCCTTCCTCCAAGAGCTCATCAATTATAGCAATCAAAGGGGCACCACTTTCGCATCTATCATTTGTTGGAAGCGAGAATCGTTGGTGAAGCCCCTTTTTTTGTGGGAGTCATTTGGCTACCAATTGCCCCACCTCGAAAGAGTGGCCTTACGCATTCTTGCACAGGTTTGAAAATCTCCTCTCTTTTTTAATTTAATTCTAGTTACAACTTATAACAGGTAAGTTTAAAGTCTAAACTTACTTTTTCTTCACATGGTCTAGGATTGTTCGTCGAATACATGTGAGAGGAATTGGTCCGCCTATTCCTTCGTGCACACCAAAATTCATAATAAGCTTAGCACACAACAATTGAAGTGACTAATTTATTGTCACTCCAATTTACATATGTAACATATGAGATGTCTATGGTAAGACAAATATTGTATATCCAATTTTTTTACTTTTTAGTTCATAATTTTATTCATAGATTATGAAATATATGTTACAAAAGCTTCATTTGTTTAATCTAAATTTTTTATCTTTTAAATGTATAGATAAATGTGGATTCACTCAAGCTCTCTGCTAACACACTCAAAAGTGTGACTCGTGAGAGACTTGGAGGAGGAGCAAATCTTTAGGAAGCTTTACTTGAAACTCGAGGAGATAGACCGGCAGGTCTCTCGCACTTGTGAATGCGCTGCTCGTTTTATTATTCGCCCTCGCATTGATAGCAATGGAACTTCCACTTCGGCATCCACATCCGCTGCCCGTTATGCTTATGGGATCCTTAGATGCTACAGGAGACGTAGGAGTGGCTCAAGAAGCACTCCTAGTTCGGCCCAAGATAACATACCTATCACTGCCTCTCACCTAGAGCTTAGAGAGCCCGAGTATGATGACGAGGGCAATGTCATTAGTGAGGGTGATTTTGTTGAGGAGGATAATGGCTCCTTAAGCAGCGACGAGGATGCTTCCACCTTCGATACCGAGAGTGCTATGAGCACCTAGAGTAATCATGTATCTTGATTCGGATTGAGGCATGGATGATGGCTTTTATCTCAATCCATTTTTGTGTACTTTTTGTGTGAGATTGCACATCTAGCTTATAAAAAAGTTGGTGGTTTCATTATTCATGCTACACTCTTGAGTCTTGTTTCAACTCTCTTTTGCACTTTTGACTTGAATCTCTAAGTTTATGTTTTAACTTTTAAGTCCAAACATTAAGCATAGACTTAAAATTATATGTATTTTTTCTTTCATCAGATGTAGGTCCGAGATTTATTAGTCCGATTAGTACCGTACTAGTATCGGACTGTACTAATCAGTCGCCATCAGACATGACAACCCTGGACAGATAGGATGCCAAGAAATAGCATAAAGCTATGCTGTCATAGATGAAATCTCTAAAGAAAAATGGTACTTGGGATTTGCTGCATTTGCCTAAGGGGCAAAAAATCCTACCATGCAAATGGGTTTTTACAAAATGAAGGTCACCTCTCAAGATCCTTCATATTAAAGTTGCTATAGCTTCTTCTTCAATGTATCTAACGCATGAACCCATACCACCAATCAACATGTCATCCACAGACAAAATTAGTATAATAAGGTTGCCATCCGCTGCCTTCTTGGTATACAAGTAGTGATCCACTTGATTTCTCTTAAATTCTTGAGAGTGCATGAATGTATCAAACTTATGATACCATTCATGCAGTGTCTCTTTCAATCCATATAGCTTTTGTTGAGTTTATATATCATTTTTTCTTGCCCCTTAGCCATAAAAGCTTCTGGCTGTTGCATATATATGTCATGCAGATCACCATGTAAGAAAGTAGTCTTTACATCAATCTGTATGAGTTCCATATTCTCACATGCAACCAAACCCAACATGGTTCATAAAGTAGTCATTTTCATTACAAGAGAAAAGATCTCATCAAAATCAATCCAATATTCTTGCTTATAGCCTTTGCTTGTACTTTGGTGAGGAAGTGAAGCAAATCATATTCTTGGCATGCTTATACTCAAGGACAGATTGAAAGGTCTTCTTCATGTCACAACAAGAGTATGTATCTAAGATTTTACAGCATTTCAACTTGGAGGGAAGCAATTAGTGTACCATACCTCCACATGTGAAACTCGGTGCAAAGGAGAGCCCTACATCAGATGATGAAAAGGATAAAATGGCCAAGATGCCATATGATTCAGCTGTAGGTAGCTTGATGTATGCTATGGTTGCTACACGTCCTGACATAACATTTGCGGTGGGAGTGGTTGGCAAGTACACGGCACATCCTAATAGAAACTATTGGGAAGTAATGGAAGGTATCATGAGATATCTTAAGGGCAGAAAGGATTTGTGTATCCACTTTGGACAATAGAAGGCATCTATCATTGGCTTTATGGATGCACAGACTATGTTGGTCATGCTGACTACAAGAAATCTACTTCAGGATATATATTCACGCTTACAGGGGGGAGCAATTTTTTGGATCTCCAAGCTATAGAAGTGTGTTGCATTGTCTACTACAAAGGTAGAGTATATGGCTGCCACTGAGGCATGCAAAGAGGCTTTATGGCTTTCACACCTGGTGGTAGAACTTGGTATTACTCTGACTCTTCTTCTCCATAGTGTAAGTCAGAGTGCTATCATGCTAGCATGGAATCTCGTCTTTCATGCAAAGATGAAGCCTATACAGGTGAAGTATCACTTTATCAAGGATGTACTTGACAACAAAGCCATTGAGCTTATCAAGGTAGATACAGATGATAATCCTATGGACCTTCTCAAGAAGGCTCTTCCGATAAAGTGGTTTACTCATTGCTGACAAATGATGGGAGTTAGATACTACATGTATTTTAGCTTTGTACATACTTAGATGATTCTTTTCTCAATCTTTAGACACGCTGCCTTTAGGTGGGAGATTGTTGGAAATAAAGGGCCACCATGCCTTTTATGCGTACTCAGGTGTGAACACAATAGCACTTGTACTTTAGTACTTTATATATAACTATCACGAAAACCTAAAAAGAGCTACACTCATTTGTACCCACACCTCGTGCATCTCTCTCACTACTCTCTCTCTCTCTCTCTCTCTCTCTCTCTCTCTCTCTCTCTCTCATTGCCATTGTCATTGCCATTGCTGAACATTGAATCTTCACTACATGTAGATCACCATAGATCCTAGCTCTAATATCATGTAAAGAAGTGCCTTATTGTAGAAAACACAAATACAATCATGCGGCAAAGCATCAGCTGATACAAAACACTGTTAAGGTTGGGGTGACTCAAAGACAATGAACACCATGAATGATTTGGAATCAATGAATCTAATCTAAATACGAACTCTCGTGTCTCGAGGATCAGGGCAGAGGTAATGAGCTAGAGAGAGTGTCATACTCTAAGGGATCCCAAAACGTAGCAAGGCAACCTCCGAAGACGTCTAGTAGCAGCAAACGCAGCCGGATCAATGTTAGGCTGATTACACACCAAATGACGGATGCCCACTTTGTAAGCTTTAACCAATCAACACTTAAATATTTAAGGGTTGGGCGTCTTTAACACACTGGAGAGGACATGACTTCTTGTTTACCTGCTAAATAGGTGAACTCCCCGCCCACTTTTGGACAGGGAGTCTCCTCATCCCACTTTATAAAGTGGCGGACAAGGGTGCACTTTTTGCATTTGCAATGAATTAAAAAACTTATAAGTTTATTATTTTATTTTATTTTTTTCAAACTGTGTTCATTTGGTGTGTAAAGGTATGGCACCCATGTCCACGCCCAATTTCAAAAAGTGCATGCCCACACTCTAGGTGGGGGTTGGCTGACCATCACTTGGTGTATAACCAACCTTAGACAAGCAAATGAGAGAGGAAAACAGCAAACCAACCTTAGACACTTGGTGTATAACCAACCTTAGACAAGCAAATGAGAGAGGAAAACAGCAAACGCCAATTTTCAAGAATACATGAATGGGATCAGGTAGAATCAAAACGCAGTCAACTAGGGGGTCGCTAACTAGAGTAGACGATAGCTTGTAGATGGTCAGCAGACACAATAGATAGGTCATCAACAGCAAACACAAGCTTGGAAACATGCAACAATTGAGGTGGACAACAAATTGCTAAAGAAGGCTAATAGACAACCCTGAACCGCTCCCGTTGTAAGAAAAGGTTTAAATCCATTAATAAACTTGAGTTTTGGGACAGTTTAGTGAAGAAAATGATAATTTAGCTCAACAACCCTCTCAGGCCCAAAACACAAAGCAAAAAGTCTTAAGCCCAAAACACGAAGCAAAAAGGGACTGAAAACAAGCCCAAGCCCTTTTTCTTTTCTTTTTTCCCAAGGCTTCCCACCCCAAAGTAGCTAAGGCATCAGACAAAGGGTGGACGTCAACTACCTAGTGACCTACCAAGACTACATAGGCAATGGTTTTCTTACCAATAGAGCCTAAGTGTTCACCCTAGAGAGAACAGAGCATTGGACAAAGGATGCTCGTTGGCTAATAGACAAGCACCAAAAGGTAGGAGATGATGTTGGGCAAATCCGGCTATGGTATCCTCTGCAAACAAGGTGTGGACACAAAGCTACAACACTTGCAAATTACATAAACGAGATTGGACTGAGTAGAAGGGCAAGCTATCTATTTATAGAAAGTTTGGGACCTCCCAAATTAGGATTTACATGTGGGACACCGAAACTCTCTTGAACCGCTCCCATTCAAAAGAAATGGTTAAAATTCATTAATTAACTTTCTGGGGCTGTTTTATGAAGATTAATGATAATTTAGCTCAACACCTCCTCTCGGGCTCCATTGAAATTAAAAAGGGATTGAAAACAAGCCCAAGCCCTTTCACTTTTCTTTTTCCCCAAGGCATCCCACCCCAAAGCAACCAAGGCATCAGGTAAGGGTACAAGTCAACTACCTTGTGACCTACCAAGACTAAAGACATGATGATTATCTTACCAAGGGAGCCCAAGTGTTCACCCCAAAGAGAACAAAGCATTAGACAAAGGGTGATCATCGATAAGTCTTGCAAAGGTGGATCAAACACAGCCTATGGCCACACCTCTCGATCCAATTACCCACTTATAGAAGGATGCCCTAGATCAGCCCTTCAATGAGTACACCTATAGATTTGTAGTAGGGAAACTCCTTTGCTTAATCCATACTAGATCACATTTAGCATACTCTCTTAGTTTGCTCAGTCAATGGAATCCAATGAAAGGATCCCCGAATCTTTCATGGCCTGCTGATACCAACGAGGTAACAGAACTTGCAAAGGGGGCTTGGAAATTGAAGAATTCGCGGAAATGTCAAGGGTGGGTAGTAAACTGCCGACTACGAAGGTAGTATCTCTGATGGAATATGTTGAGGAATCAACTCAGAATCCAGTGCAAAAGACTACACAATATCCCTCTCATCAAACACCTTGTTTGTCTGAGGATCATAGGTCCTTTTTTTAAACGAGTATCCTACAAAAATAAGGAGATCGTTCTAGGAGTGAGCTTTCCTATCTTAACATGAGGTATGTGTGTACACAGGCCAAAAACTCTAAAAGTAGGAAACTATAGAGCCACAATCAAAGAATGCCTCAGGGGAAGTCCTCTAAGGAACAACCACAGTTAGGCACTAGTTGAGAGCATGTACATCAAAGTGTTAATAGCCTCAACCCAAAGGAGCTCAAGGGGCTCTACTTCGAACAACATAGAATGTGTCATGGTCCAGTTCCTACGCTCTAGACTCCATTCTAAGAGGGGGAGTTGGTACAAGTTAGTTGATGAGAAATGCCATGCTCTTATAGAAACTCAGAAAACCTGTGTGAGGTAAACTCACCACCATATCACTCGTCATGCATCATACACGACAACCAATTTGGTTATTAACCAATAGTACTCAAGAATAGAAATATATATGTGTCACACTTATGCTTAAGAAAGTACACCCACGTGTATCTAGGATGATCATCCACTATCAAAAAAAAAGTATTACGTGTCGTCCAAGATAGCATTGCATGTAAGTCATGTGGTACAAGTCACGAGGATGTGTCTCAACACGAGCAATCACTAAATCAATCTATGAGTCAAGTATCTCAACTATGGTCATTGTAAAGAAAGTTGCTCGTCCCAACTAGCAAATTTGTTAGATGGATGATAAGTTTACCCCAAGTTGCAAGACATTGTATACATCATCCAGCAAATCCGAGCCCTGGTCAATGGCAAAACTAACATGATGGGGAGCCTGAATCTTAATCGAGGAGTCATTCCCTATCATAGCTCTAGGGGCTCAAGGGATGAAAATATCTGAGATCAAGATCATATGATATGTAGCTTCACTCTCCATAATCCAGGAGTAACCGAAGTACTCGGTTGTGATGAGTAGGCCTCTGCAATCACCTCATGAAAAGGCAACTCGAAGATATGGACAAGACTCGCATCCTCAAATAACTCTAAGGAGACAATGTGGGCCTCTGTAAATCAATTAGACGTGCCCTCTAGCATTGAAAATAATGTAGACTGAGACGGCTGACTAGTGGCAACATGAATCTGCCCTCGCCATTACCCCTGCTAGGATTGTCACCACACTACCACCCTTACTAGGGGTTGCTTGACTGAGGGGCAAAGGTTTGAGTCTTAGCTTTTGGTGTGTGCCTCTTGTCTTTGAACGACACTCATCATCAAAGTAGCCAACCTTTTAACAATGCTAACAAAACCTATTCTTCATAGGTACATTCTACCACCTAGGTTTTAGAGAAGACTGGGAGGTCCCTTGGATCTCATTGGCTTGGTTTTGAGTTTGATTTTGCTTCTGATTTTGATGTCAATTTTGATTTTACTTGCCCTTCCCTTGTTGCCCCTTCTGCAAAGAAGTAATGGAAGCCCTCTTCATGGAGATCATACTATGAAACTCATCGAGCTGTCAAGCGTAATGCAATAGTGAACCCTCAAATTCATACAACATAGACATAGTGGGTTGTAAGGTAACCTGTTGCACAAAATGCAAGTTTTTCCATGGCACCCTATTAAGGACTAATGTGACTTGATTATCAGAGAACTAAGGAGCTCTGGTGGTAGAGAACTCGGCAAGTAGTTGCAAATACTCAATCAACTTGACTTTCAAGTCATCCCGATCAATAATTTTAATGTTTTGAAGCTCATTGTTAATATTTATATGATGGGTTCTATCCCAAACCGCATAGCAATCAATCAAGTATGCACAATGCTCTGACACTAAGTCAAAATGCTAAAGTAAAGAATGAAACTTGGGCAATAAATCCTATATCATCTCGACAATATGAAAGGCATTCCTAGCCTTCCATGAGTGGAAAAACCTTAACTGGAATAAGTATGGCATCAGATTGGGGTTCCAACCCTTACAGAATATCCCATAGATTCTGTGAATCAAGGATATGTCTGATCAGATTGGACCAAGTAGTATAGTTAGACCCATTAAAACGAGTCTTGTCACTGAAGGCATACTTGGCTGATGAGAAAGTGAAACCCTGAGGTGTCAAATAGATAGGCTAAGAAAAATTCTATCGATAAGGAGATGGTAGATGGGCATAAGAGAAACAAAGAGGAGGAGGTGAATAGGAAAAACTAGGTTATATGTGTCCAATTGGTGTTGATTGATGAGGAGACACTAGAACATGAATGTATCCATAAGATGCAAGTGGAGATGGAGACACTGAGACACATAAACCCTATCCTAATGTCAGCTAGGGCACAACAAAAAAACTAGAAGACCCACTAGGTAATGCCAAGGAGGTAAATTGTGGTATCACCTCATCTACACTCGGTAATAGCTCGGTGGAAATCCTACGCCATGATAAACGCCAAAGTATATGGATGGGAGAACGAGCATCCATCATGGGTACACCACCCAACTGAGCAAAAGACCAAGTTGCAAAGGTTGTGCCTAAGCATGAAGAACCCCCCAATGTGGTGTGTGAAGACATATGCAATGCACTTAATACATATGTCAAGGAAGCTAGCATCAAAAGAAGAGAGGGGGATGGATGGAACATCAAATGGATTAGTAAAGGCAATTATTAGAAATATTTTTTGTTTCTTTTATCCATCAAATACATTGAATTGAAATGAAGAAAGAGATAATTAACCTACTTCAATATGACCTTGACTTAAAGAATTTGAAGGAAAAGAAGGGGGGAAACTTACAAGTAATTCAAATAATCTTTCGTACTCTTCATCTTTCCTTGTATTCGTAAACAAAAGTCTGTCTTCTTTAACACTCTTGAGCCAATATCTTGATTGTATACTTCCTTCTGTTGGGCATAAAGGGTATTTACACCCAACGACCTCCCACTTAAAGGTCCTAAGCGAACCTTTAACCAACTCCCACAAGTCTAATGCAATGCTCATGTTGAGCCTTTGTAAGACTTTTAGTGAAAACGTTTGCAAGGTTATCCTGTGATTTTATCTTAGTCAGGGTGACTAGACCATTATCCAGAACCTGTTTGATAAAAAGATACCAAACATCAATATGTTTGGTACGTGCATGAAACATGGCATTCTTAGCCAGGCATACAGCGCTCTGGCTATCACATCTAAGTACAGGTGTTTTGGTGGGCAGCCCAAAATCCTTGACCAAACGACCAAGCCAAACTGCTTCCTTTTAAAGCTTCAGTGGCTGAAATATATTCAGCCTCAATGGTAGAGAGTGCTACTATTTTTTGCAATCTAGAGCACCAAGAAACTGCCCCACCCGTCAAGGTAAAGATATACCCGCTAGTAGACTTACGAGTATCCAAGTCACCTGCCATGTCTGCATCACAATACCCCTGCAAATCCAATGTACCCTCGCCATAGCAAATACATTTTCTTTGTGCGCCCTTAAGGTACCGTAAGATACATTTCATTGCTTCCCAATGTGCTTTGCCAAGATTTGACATGAACCTGCTTACAACTCCTATTGCATAAGCAATGTCAGGTCTAGTGGCAACCATAACATAGATGAGTAAACCACAAGCTGAAGCATAAGGAACACCCTTCATAGTACCGGCTGCCTTATCATCTTTTGGGCAATCTGCTTTGCTAAGCTTAAGATAGGGTGGAAAAGGTACACCAAGAGGCTTAGTATCAGCCATAGAAAAACGATCAAGTACTTTGCTGATGTACTTTTCTTGTGAGAATAATAAGAGTTGTTGCCCTCTATCTCATGTTAAACGCATTCCCAAAATACGATCAGCTGCACCCAAATCCTTCATAGAAAAGGCTGAATTCAGCTGCTTTCTCAATGCATTAATCTGGCTTTTATGCTTACCAGCAATAAGCATATCATCCACATAAAGCACAAGTATAATAAGGCTTCCATCATCAGCCTTCTTAATATATAAGCAGTGATCTGCACTACTCCTTTTAAAACCATGTGAGAGCATGAAGGCATCAAACTTTTTATACCATTGTCTAGGAGCATGTTTCAAACCATACAAGCTTCTCTTAAGCTTACATACCAAATGCTCTTTTCCATGTATAACAAAGCCTTCGGGCTATTTCATGTACAGCTCTTCTTCCAGATCACCATGCACAAATACAGTTCTAACATCCATCTAATTAAGTTCAAGATTCATAGATGCTACAATAGCAAATAACACTCGAAGAGTGGTCATCTTGACAACAAGAGAAAACACTTCTTGAAAATCAATGCCCTTCTTTTGTGTGTAGCCCTTAGCCACGAGTCTCCCTTTGTATTTGGGTTTGCCATCCACACATTTGATTTTATAGACCCATTTGTTAGGGAAGGCTTTTCTATCCTTGGGCAATGTAACCAAATCCCAAGTATCATTCTGATACAATGACTTCATTTTTTCTTGCATAGCTAGCTCCCACTTTTTCTTTAACTCACATGATAAGGCCTCTTTATACGTAAGAGGTTCACCTTCATCTATGAGCAAAATGCAATCCAAAGAAGGATCGAATCTTTCTATAGGTCTTCTGACACGTGTAGACCTTCTTACCCAATGATCTCATTATCAGGTAATGGATCCACATCCAAGGGAATGTCAATGACCTCATTGTTTGGCTGCTGAACTGCATATTCAAGTTGCTCTAATACAATTTCAGGCTGCTATAATTCATTTTCAGCATGCTGATTTTGGTCCTCAAGCTAATGTTCACCATCCCCTTGCTGCCCATTTTCATCTAGCTCAATAATGATACATTGATTGTCATAATCAGCATCAAAAGGAGCTGAATTTTCAGTTTGGCTGATGGCTGCTCAAGTAACTAATAATGCTGAAATATAAATTTATTTTTGTCTGAGTCATTAGATGTGACATTTTTCAGCAGCTTTGACTCATTGAATACCACATCCTGGCTGCGTAGCATCTTTTTTATGCTTGGAACCCAAACTCGATAGCCCATTTCACCTTCATCTCCATAACCCATGAAGATGCCTCTATTAGATTTCATGTCATGTTTGGTTCTACTATCAACAGGTACATGTACATATTATTCATAGCCAAAGACTCTTAAGTGGTCATATGAAGCAAGTTTGCCAAACCAAACCTCTTCAAGGATACCACTTTCAAGTGCACGATGTGGAGATCGGTTGCAAATATGCACCACGGTTTTAAGTGCCTCTCCCCAAAACAATCGCAAGAGATTAGCTGTGAACAACATGCACCGAATCTTCTCACATAACGTGCGATTCATTCGCTCAACCACACCATTAGATGATGGATTGTAAGGAGCTGTAAGCTCTCGTTTAATGCCATTGTCATCACAAAACTTATTGAATTCTTTAGATACATAATCTCCCCCGTTATTTGTTCTTATGCATTTTAACTTTAATCCTTTTTTAGTATTGACCAATGCATAAAACCTAGGTGTCGTGCTCACTCTCCTTTCTACAGCTCTCTACTCTGTGTGTATTATCTGCCGCGTTCACTCTCAGCTCCATTAGGCTCCATCAAATTGGTATCAGAGCATTAGGAGTGCACACTTCTCGAAGCTGGACATGCACACGCTAGTCAAGCAACCTCAAGTGAGAGGTGTCGGCACCAATATAGTCAGTGTTCAGCAAGTGCAAGTCAGCACAAGGTCAGCGCGGTCAACAGGGGGGCCAAGCGAAGATTGCACAACCATTCAAGCGGGCTGTTGGAGAGTAGGCGACATGCGACAAGTCGACGGGGGGTCACACGGGACCTGCATGTGACCAAGACCAGGTGGCGGACGAGACGAGCTGCGACGAGCGCTCCGATGGGATAGGCTGCGACGTGTTCGACAAGTCACCCATGACTAGACGGGCCATGGGTCATCATTTTTTTTATATTTCAAATTTGTTCCCCTTCCACAATTGGGTGTTCGTGCATACATGCACTATGTGCAAGTCTGACCTGAAAAATTGGGACTTTTATCGGATTTGGGGACTTTAATGCAAAACTAGACAATCTACCTCACAAATTGCAAAATCGGTGTACACTTGCCCGTGAATTTTGGGCTTTTCACATTTTAGTGAATGTTTTTCAATTTCACCGAAATTTGTGCACACCAGACCCCAGAAATTTGGGGATTTGTCCAGATTTGATACAAGCAAGACACAATAGTGATATTTGTCTTGCAGGAATTTTGTGACATTTTGCCTTCGACATTTGGGGCTTTTCATACACATGTAAGAATTGGATTGAAATTTACTCAATTTCTCGACATTGGTGCACATTGGACCCCATGCAATTTGGGGTTTTTGCTGTTTGGGCGAAATTTGTGCACCATTTGGTCATTTTATATACATATGGGTTTAATTACATGCAATTTGGACATCTAGCACTTGAAAAAATTTGGGGGTTTTGCTGAAATTGCTCTATTTTTGCAAAATTGGCCTATTCTATGCATGTCAAAGACAGTGCAGATGTATGGTTGATGCTTTGAGCACAAAAATTTTGGGGCTTTTGACAGTGTGTGTCAAATTTTGTGCCCGTAGGTGCATGTACAACAGAAAGTGGAGCTAAAATTTGGGACTTCTCATGTAATGTAATGTATTTGTCCCTGGAACAGCTGTAATCAGATGTAGAGTGTTGTGACACGAGGTATATTGATGTACAGAGTGCTCTACTCATGGAAGAAATGAATCGGCAGAACAATGCATCCAGTAAGTTTTCCAGTGCTTTGCATACTAGGGACAGATCACAGCAGAAAGGCAAATCTGATAGCAAGGGACACAGTAAATCACGTGGTAAGGATAATAAATGCCATCATTGTGGCAAGAAGGGTCACTTTAAATGTGACTGCTACAAATGGAAGAAAGAGAAAGGAAAGGGCAAGAAGACAGATGATAGCAAGGAAGAGAAGAAAGAGAGTCAGCCTAAGAAAAGCAGTGTCAAAATTGAAGAGGAGAATATAGTCACTCATGACAATGATAGTGGGAATGGTGTACTCTTTGTCTCTTCACACTTTAGTACACATGCTTTACTTGCATATACGGATGATGACATACACACTTGGATTCTATTTCAAGTGCTTCCTTTCATGTCACCCCTCATCGTGAGTGGTTTTTTGACTATACAAGGAGTCGACATGGTGTTTTCCATCTTGGGGACAACTATGCATGTGACATTGCAGGTATTGGCATTGTGCAGTTGCAGTTTCAGCATGATTCTGTCTTCACACTTCAACATGTCCAGCATGTACCTTAGCTCAAGAAGAACTTGATTAGCAAAGGGCAACTAGATGAGAATGGATTCTATACCACCTTTGGTGATGGGAAATAGAAGATCTGTAAGGGATCTAGAGTGATTGCCAGAGGTTGTAAAAGTGATACCTTGTATCCTTTCCATGTATCTAGTGTGCATGACCATCTTGTTGCGGTGACCAAGCAGCCAAGTGTTTCTTTGTGGCATGGCCGGTTGTGACACATGAGTCAAACTCGAATGAAAGTACTTTCTCACTTGGGTTACTTGCCTTGTCTTCATTATGCTGATTTTGAGCATTGTGATCATTGTGTTTATGGTAAACAAGCACAAACATCTAATAACAAGTCTCTTTCGCTGAAATCTTCTCCTCTAGAGTTCGCACATTCCGATGTATGTCAGATGCCAAGGTTATCTTTAGGGGGAAAAGAAATACTTTGTTGATGATGCTAAACAAAAGATATGGGTTTACCCTATTCGTAGCAAGGAAAAAGTGCTTGATAAGTTTCAAAACTTCTTGGCATTGGTTGAAAATCAGACTAATAAGACACTTAAGTAACTTCGCTCTGACAATGGTGGGGAATATGTGTCCAAGGCCTTTCAAGCATTTTGTGACAGCAAAGGGATAAAGAGAGAGCTCACTACCTCTCATAATCCAACCCAGAATGGAGTTGTAGAGCATATGAATCGAACCATAGAAGATAAGGTCCGTACGATGCTGTCTCATGCTACATTACCCCATGACTTTTGGGCTGACGCTATTATGACAGCTATTCACTTAATTAATCGGTCACCGAACGGGGGGGGGGGGGATTCCTCAAGAAGCGTGGTCGGGGATACCACCTTCATATGCTCACCTGAAAGTGTTTGGTTGCGAGGCTTTTGAGCACATTCATAAAGAAAAATGTAGCAAACTAAAGCCAAAGTCCTGTAAATGCATTTTCCTAGGATTTGGTGACAGAGGTAAAATGGGGTATAGATTATGGGATCCCGAGAAAAGGAAAATAGTACGCAACAATAATGTTATCTTCCGGCAAGATCGCATGCATAAACAGCTAGACAAAACTCAAGAGATCCGTAGGTTTCTATTCCGGGAAGATACCTTTGGGACAGCAAACTGTGCCCGCTGTACAACAGCAAATACCTGCTGTAAATTAACCGGAAAATGCAAAAAATAATGCTGAAAATGATTAGTCAGCCATTGCCCATAATTATGAGCCACTGGATGTGCAGGAACAGCCAGGACAGCAAGCTGTTAATGCTGATTTGCAGGCTGAAATGCCAAGACGGCAAGCTAAAAATGGAAATTTGCAGTCTCAACAGCCAGCAAACAATGATCATTGGGTTAGGAAATTGTCTAGGGCTACTAGACAACCTGAAAGATTCGTTCCTAATGCAAACAATGTGGCTGATTATGTCATGTTGACAAACTGTGGTGAACCATCTTGCTTCAAGGAAGCAATGGACAGACAAGACAGCAAGAAATCGTATAAAGCCATGTTGTCAGAGATGGAATCTGTTGAGAAAAATGGCACTTGGGACTTGGTGCAGTTGCCTAAAGGGCAAAAAACCCTTCCATGCAAATGGGTTTACAAGATGAAGGTCACTTGTGGTTCCCCGCCAAAGTACAAAGCATGATTGGTTGCGAAGGGGTACAAGCACGAACATGGAGTTGACTTTGATGAGATCTTCTCTCTTGTAGTTAAGATGACGACATTGAGACCCATTTTGAGCTTTGGTTGCAGCTGAAGATATGGAGCTCATACAGATGGATGTAAATACTGCATTCTTACATGGTGATTTGCATGAAAACATATATATGCCGCAGCCTGAGGGGTTTGAGGCAAAATGGAAAGAGAAGATGATATGTAAACTCAAAAGGAGTTTGTATGGGCTGAACAAGCACCAAGAGACTGGTATCCTAAGTTTGATACATTTATGCAGTCTCGAGGTTTTCATTGAAGTCAAGTGGATCACTACTTGTACACCAACAAGGCAGCAGATGCCAACCTGATTATCTCGGTTCTGTATGTTGATGACATACTGATTACTGGCAGGGATACTCATGCCTTGGACTGAAGCAAAGTCTTCATGGCAGCTTTGACATGAAGGATCTTGGTGATGCAAATCACATTCTTGGCATGCGAATACTCATAGATAGGTCAAAAGGATTACTCTATCTATCTCAGCAAGCAGAGTATATCTCCAAGGTTTTGCAGTGTTTCAATATGGAGGGGGGAAAACAATTGGGGTTTCATTGCCTCCATATGTGCAACTTAGTGCAGAGGACAGCCCTATAAATGATGATGAGAAGGCTAAAATGGCCAAGATACCATATGCTTCAAGTGTTGGCAGTTTGATGTATGCTATGGTTGCTACATGTCCTGACATTGCCTTTGCAGTGGGAGTGGTTAGCAGATACATGGCAAACCTTGGTAAAAAGCATTGGAAAGCAGTGAAACGTATTATGAGATACCTTAAAGGCACAAAGGATTTGTGCATCTGCTTTGGAAAGCATAAGGTATCTGACGTTGGCTTTAGGATGCAGACTATGCTGGTCATGCGGACTGCAAAATGTCCACTTCTGGGTATGTATTTACCTTCACATGAGGAGCAATCTCTTGGATACCCAAGCTAAAAAAGTGTGTTGCATTGTCTACTACACAGGCAGAGTATATGGCCGCCACTGAGGAATGCAAGGAGGCTTTATGGCTTTCATGTCTAGGGGGAGAGCTTGGTATTACAGAGTTACCTGTTCTCCATTGGAGTGTCAGAGTGCTATCATGCTAGCACGGAATCCCATCTTTTATGCAAAGAAGAAACACATACATATGAAGCATCACTTCATTAGAGATGTACTTGACAGCAAGAGCATTGAGCTTGTCAAAGTGCATACAGATGATAATCCTGCATATCTTCTCACGAAGGGTCTTCCAGTAGAGCGGTTTGCTCATTGCCAACAGATGATGGGAGTTGGATAGGTATATGTATTTCAGCTTTGTACATACATGTGAAGCATCACTTCATTAGAGATGTACTTGACAGCAAGAGCATTGAACTTGTCAAAGTGCATACAGATGATAATCCTGCAGATCTTCTTACAAAGGGTCTTCCAGTAGAGCGGTTTGCTCATTCCTGATAGATGATGGGAGTTGGATAGGTATATGTATTTCAGCTTTGTACATACCTAGACTTAGCTAATTCTTTTCTCCTCTTAAGGCACATTGCTTTTAGGTGGGAGGTTGCTGGGAATAAAGGGCCATCGTGCCTTTTATATGTGCACACGTGTGAACATACCCTCGGCACATTTATACTTTCATATATATCTATCTAAAACCTAAAGAGGTATACTAGTCTTGTACCAAACATCAAAGGTGTCGTGCTCACTCTCCTTTCTACTGCTCTCTACTCTCTGTGTGTTATCCGTCGCGTTCACTCTCATTATATATTAAGAAGCCAGATGATTGAAGCCTTATTATACTTGTGCTTTATGTGGATGATATGCTTATTGCTGGTAAGCATAAAAGCCAGATTAATGCATTGAGAAAGCAGTTGAATTCAGCCTTTTCTATGAAGGATTTGGGTGCAGCTGATCATATTTTGGAAATGCGTTTAACATGAGATAGAGGGCAACAACTCTTATTTCTCTCACAAGAAAAGTACATCAACAAAGTACTTGATCGTTTTTCTATGGCTGATACTAAGCCTCTCAGTGTACCTTTTCCATCCTATCTTAAGCTTAGCAAAGCAGATTGCCCAAAAGATGATAAGGCAACCGGTACTATGAAGGGTGTTCCTTATGCTTCAGCTTGTGGTTTACTCTTCTATGTTATGGTTGCCACTAGACCTGACATTGCTTATGCAATAGGAGTTGTAAGTAGGTTCATGTCAAATCTTGGCAAAGCACATTGGGAAGCAATGAAATGTATCTTATGGTACCTTAAGGGCGCACAAAGAAAATGTATTTGCTACGGCAAGGGTACGTTGGATCTGCAAGGGTATTGTGATGCAGACATGGCAGGTGACTTGGATACTCACAAGTCTACTAGCGGGTATATCTTTACCTTGACAGGTGGGGCGGTTTCTTGGTGCTCTAGATTGCAAAAAATAGTAGCACTCTCTACCACTGAGGCTGAATATATTTCAGCCATTGAAGCTTCAAAAGAAAATAGTTTGGCTTGGTCGTTTGGTTAAGGATTTTGGGCTGCCCACCAAAACACCTGTACTTAGATGTGATAGCCAGAGCGCTATATGCTTGGCTAAGAATGCCATGCTTCATGCACGTACCAAACATATTGATGTTCGGTATCATTTTATCAAGCAGGTTCTGGATGATGGTCTAGTCACCCTGACTAAGATCAAATCACAGGATAACCCTGCAGATGTTCTCACTAAAGTCTTGCAAAGCCTCGACATGAGCATTGCATTAGACTTATGGGAGTTGGTTAAAGGTTCGCTTAGGATCTTTAAGTGGGAGGTTGTTGGGTATAAAGGCCCTTTACGCACTCCTGTGTATATTTTACTTCACACATGTGAACCCACCCTAATGGGATTAAGTGTACCGTACCCTAAGTATAAATACATTCTTTTATTCTTTGTGTGTACGACACTCGTACACACCTATCCGACGACTCACTCTCACACTATCACTCTCGAACACTGTTCAGCTCTGAGTGATTGAACTCCTTAATTACTGTGCCTACTCTCAGCTCTCTTTCTCTATCTGCTTCCGTTTCGACTCTACACCTTCTTCATGAGAATCACCAAAATTTTGCAAAAGTGAGAAAGTAGAATCAAAAGATTGAGCAAAAACAAACTACAGACTTGGCATAGGAATAAATTTGGGAGGAGATATGAATGGCATAGATGAAAGAGAACATAGTGAATGATGTAGATGTAGATGGAAAAGAGATAAATGATTTGAACTCCGTGCATGTGTCCATGACAGGATAGCCAGTCCCTTGTGGAGCTTCTGTCCTTCTTGCAAAATCATTGGACTAGTGCACCGAATCTAAAGGGGAAACTCAGATTTACCTTAAAGTTGTTGTTGAGCCCGATATATAAGAATGAGATTGTACTCGACTCTTGAAATCTCATAGGGTCTTTCAACTCCATGGTAGTCCAATGTCTCTCCAACCATGTCGGAACCTTGCGGAGCCAGTCGTAAGACCCGCTGCTGCTTGTTTCTCAATGAATTTGGCTCAAGAGAATTAAGAGGTGATGTAGTATTCAAAGTCATCTTGCCCTCCTATTGTTCTTGCTTCTTACGAAGGGCTTTCATATCAAAGGCCTAGGTTTCTTTAGAGAGTTTCTAGCTTTAATATCATGTAAAGAAATGCCCTATTGCAAAAAATACAAATACAACCGTGCAACAAAGCACAAACTGATATAGATAATAGTTAGGGTTAGGGTAACTCACACACAATGAACACCATGAATAATTTGGAATGAATAAATCTAAATAGTACGATGCTGAATATAGCAAACACACTATATAGTGAATAAATATTCTACCTCAAACTTTGGTATCTGAAGAACCAAGGCAAAGGTAATGAGCTGGAGAGTGTATCATATTCTAGCAAATCCCGAAATGCAACAAGGCAACCTCCGAAGACATCTAGAAGCAGCAAACACAACAATGTGGATATCAAAGACAAGCAGAGGAGATAAGAAAACAAAATGCCAATTTTCAAAATGACATGGCAGCCTGGCTAAGTTGTGGAGCAGCAAAGCATAAGTTTTCTAATGAAGACGAGCAGACAATATCAAAACGCAGCCAGCTAGGGGGTTGCCCACAGTAGCCATGCACAATAGACAAGTCACCAACAGCAAACGCGGATTTTGGGACTGTTTGGCGATAGTTGATAACTGAGGTGGACAGCAAATTGGAAAGAAAGGCTGAGAGACGGACGCGAGAAGGTGGAAGATGATGACATGCAGTTGCAATTGAGATATCTTCCACAAACATAGTGTTGACAATGAAGCTCCTACAATCTGCAAGCCAAGATTGAATTAAGTGGAAGGGAAAGCTGTCTATTTAAAGAAAGTTTGGGGCTTCCCAAATTAGAGTTTACATGTGGGACACTAAAACTCACTCGAACCACTCCCATTTATAAGAAATTGTTAGAATTCATTAATTAACATAAGTTTTGGGACTGTTTAATGAAGACTAATGATAATTTAGCTCAATATCACTCAATCTTCTCAATGGCCTCTCCCATAAAGTGAATGAGAAGCCTCAAGGTGGCGCTCTCGATGTCACTTAAATGTAAAACCTTATATAAAGGGGTGCTAGCTATGGCCAATGATTGTATATCATACCAAAATGCCTCTCTCAAGGAAAGCCTCTAAATGGCTTTCCCCTCTTCCACACTTGAGAGTGGCTCCTCTTCCAATCGTGCCTTGAACTCCTTGAAAACCATGGCTTGCTGAATTTTGTTTTGCACATTATATAGTCGCTCTAAAAGCAATCACATGGTAGCAAAACGAGTCTTAGAGGGCTTCTTTAGCTCTTCATCACTAAGTATAGAAAATGGCCAAGACCTTTACCTTCTTTGTGATAAAATTAACAATAAGGCAAGCATCCCCATCAATCTTTTCCACCCGATCAAGTGACCCCATGTCTTCCATTAGAAGGTCAGTGCAATGGGTGGCATACAAAGTCCAAACAATGGATGGAAACTCCACTTTAAGCAAGCATCCCATCCTCCATTTCAAGCAAGCGTCCCATCCTCCAACAATTAGAAGCATTGTCAATGACCACTTGCACCATGTTGGCCACACCAACCTACATGATACAAGTGAAAGAGAAGGTAGGTAAATTTTAGGATATAGATGAAGGAAAAGAGAGAGAGATTTATGAATATAGAAGAGGTATTGGGATACGTAAATCATGATTCATGAATGAGGAGATAAGAGATAGAATTTAGAGGAGATACAAGAATGATAAGGCATCTAGATTCTAAAAAATAAAAATTGAAACATAAAATGAATAATGAATTATATACTAAATACTAAAAGATAACTTTGATTTTTAAGATTATCTCAATAATAGCTTATCGCAATATGTGTATATGAAAGACCCTTGTCTTCTTCATCCTCTTTGACCTACATGCACAGCCTACAGGAAATATGTACCCAAAGATAAAGAAATGAGGATGTTGATGATACCTCATTTCTTCCTATTACTCCATCTATCGAAAAGTATGGTGCAACCATACTTTGCCCATTCGGCACGCATGTGCTCAAGAGATTTGTCAATTCTCCCTATCCTCATTGAGCTTTTTGGTCTACATGCCTTTGTACATAACATCATATTACCCTTCTCATGGACCAACCATGACAATATCTTTGATCATTCTTTTCCACCTATCTACGCAAAGCGGATGGAATGGGCGATTGCACTTGATGATAGTAAATAAAACCTCTATCTCTGCATTGCTTTGCCTCTCTTTTTTTTTAAAAAACAAAGGATCAAAAATACCACCTGTAGCTTCTTGTAGCAAAGCTTGCCTACATGGGCTTTTGTTTCTGACGATGGTGACAAAGGCTGAGGCTGTTGAGGCGTGGACTAGGACTAGGAGTTTTTGAAGTATCCACTTCCATGTCAAGGGAGACCACCTCCTCTTGATCCTTTGCCACACTCAATGACACATTGCCAGTTTAATTGGAGAGAGAGAAGTACTTCATGATATCATTGGCTACAAATTGAGGGATTTAAGAACATGGGTTGCACCACCCGCCTTGGTCAAGTGAATGATGAGTCTCATCACACTACTTGTCATTGTCTTTCCACAAAACTTGTCAGTCCAACGATAGCAATTTGACTTGCCCGTGGCTTTCTCAAGATTTGTGGTGTAGAAACAAAAATCCATGAAGAGCCCTAGGCATTGCAGAGAAGAATGAGGAGAAAGGAGAAGGGAGAGAGGAAGAGGGATTTGGGAAAGGGAGAGGGAGAGGGAGAGGGAGCAGGTGTAATATGTATGAATGAAACTTGAAAGAGAGAGAGGAGGGGTGAGAGAGGGAGAGGGAGAGGAGAGGAAGAGAAGGTGAGGGAAAGAGAGAGGGGGAGAAAGAGCGAGAGGAAGTGAGAGAGTAGGGTGATGAAGCTTGAATGGAGGCTTGAGCTCAAGAGAGGGAGATTGAAGAAGACGGAGGCTGATTAGTGTGATGAGATTGGGTCTAGGGGCTGCCTTTTTATAAGGGCTTACGTGAGGGAGAAGAGATGAGGGAGCAGTATGAAAGAGTAGATGAGGTTTGAAAGAGAGAAACTTTACAAGTTTGAAGTTGTAACAACAAAAAAAACTGTCATTGTTTCGAAAAAAAAGCACCAACAACCACTTTAAAACAATCATTTTGTTAAATACAGTTCAAACACACGAGACCTGTACAGTACGGTAGCATATGAAGCGTACCATATGCGAACAAAATGCAACCTTGATCGGTTAAGCTTATTGTTAGGGGGTCTTCTTCCAAGCTAGAAGCCTTAGGAGGAACTTTTCCTAGGGACGCTACAGTCCGTTACACCTACACCAAGGAAGCCTAGCATTCACTAGATTTCTTAGGAGATCACCTCTTGCGGTATTTTCTTTCACATTAATTCCAGAAATTGATGAGTTACAACAAGGACAGACCAAATCTCTGAAATTGGGAAGATCGGGCCAAGAATTTGAAATCCCTCCAAATTCCTTAAACTGAAATCTTCCCCAGGATACAAGATTGAGAATTCTGAATCCCCTCAACTGAAATCCCCTTCAATTCCACCAAATCAAGGCTCAATCCTTCACACTTTTCGATTCACTTGCTGTCCTTTACAGCCAGCACCCCAATTTTCCATTTGCCCCTTAATTGCACATCCTAGAGAGCAAAATTGAATCTTCTCCATTGCATATAAATCAGCCCTATTGTAGACCACCATATTTCACCCAAATCTGTTGTCCACTAATTGAATCTACAGCAGCAACTTTCACAAATCACTGAAGCATGCATGCGCACTTCCTAAGGCAGTCATGCAAACCCTAATCCTTGCCGATTATAAGCCTAGGATCAGCAAAACATCAACACTAATACTTCAGGTACAAATTTGAGACCCCAGCCCATCAAGTTTCTTGTGCATGCATCAGGCATGAAGGAGAGAGAAGTGGTAGAAGAGAAAAATTACTGTTTTGATGTCCCCCAAATAATTACCAGTCCAAATTGACACCCAAAAACAGGTGGCCTGCTTCAAAATGTGCTCCAAATCAGGACAAGTGCATCAAAATGGTGTCGTCCTGCTTCTGTCACCTGTATTAAATGGTGTCCCAGATGCTGTCACCAGCCCCAGATTGATGCTGAGATCAGGTCACCTGCTGCTGTCAAACTGCCCGGATTAGGGTTCATCTGCTGTCAATTGCTCCCAATTATTGATCAGCTTCTGTCTTTGGCCCCCAAACTGCTCAAAATGCCCCTTCCGAGCTTTGCATGGCACCAATCACGAATGAATGCCAAGTGGCAAACCCACCCGTGCAAAATTCAGCCTCTAGAATAAAATTCCAGTCATCTATAATTCAATTAAAATGACTTGATAGATGCACTGGTTTGGTATTGCCAAAAATAGTCTTCGAGCTAGTAGTCACTACTGGATACTAGCCTAGCGCAAGTACCAGCTGAGCTTCAGCTTTCGTACTGCACTTTGGCAAGGTCCTCAATAAATTATAGAAATATCGCCAAAGCTAGTAGGTTTTGGGGCCAACAAGTCGTCTCTTCATTGTAGGAGCATTCTAGCCCACAATTGTGCGTTCATTGCTTGCTGAATGTCCAGTTTGGTTGAGCGTGCTTGTTAGTTTATGTTTCACTAGCCTTTGGTCACATTGAAGGCCAGTTTCAACAAATACCATGCAAGGAAATGAATTTCAAGAGAAGCAGCAAAGTTGCTTGGGGCAGGGTATACTCTTTATTTTATGTTTCTTCCTCCAAGTATGTTCACTTAACATTAACAAGAGAAGATGGAACAAATATCCTATGCTTGACGCAGGGTAAATTCCTTATTTAAGTTTCTTTCTTCCAACTGCATGTCTTTAAAAATATTAGAGAGGATAGAATAACTATTCTTCTTGAATAGCATCAACTTGAAGGCTTTCAACTTAAGCTTGAGCAAAGTAGTGAAACCTTGCATGGAGGACCCAGCCACTTGCAGGTTGCTCGAAGGGCACCCCAACCACCTTGCTCAAAGAGCCCTTGAGTTACTTGTGGCATGAACATCTAAAGGCAATGAAAAATTAGGCAAATCAGTAGAATTTGGACCTCAAATTGAGCTAGACCTTCAATGCACTAGGAGACAATCAAACCCGACATGTTGTAGGATCCCAGTCTGTTGGAGGTCCAAATTTTTCTGACTTGCCTAATATTTTTTTGCCTTTGAATATTCATGCCACAAGTACTTCAAGGGCTCTTTAAGCAAAGGTGAATGGGATGCTGTTCAAGCAACCTGCAAGTGGTTGAGTCCACAAAAGGCTTCACCTTGAAGAGCAGCCCAACCACCTTGCTCTAAGAACTCTTGAGGAACTAGTGGAATTGATTCCTAAAAGCAATGAAAAGACTCTAATGACTATCTAGCAGTTCTTATAGCAGTAAACCAGTTACCTTAGAAAAATCAAGGCATTCATGCAAGCCTGAAGTGAAACAGACCTAACTCTCACAGCTATTGATTCATACCTTTTGGTTTGAAAGGATATTACCTTTGTTGACCCCTGAAGCTTTTCCAGCTTAGCAGCATTGCTTGTGCCAAATCCGACATTATATAGTGTGTATGCTAGTTCTAACTCACATAATGCTTCACGAACTATCCTTGCAAACTGCCATTATCAATAGTGGCTTCAATACCTCAATAGACAAAACCAATCAACCATTAGAACATAACCAGATTAACTTGTTTCAAACAGACCTGATTGTTTTCATATGAATACAGTTCAAGTTTCTTCTCCGGAATATTGGAAGTCGCAGCCTGCCATCTACTCATTCCACGACCTGCTCGGAGTAAAGTGGGTACCCATCCAGTAAAGATTGTGCTGCAGAAGAATGGAATCGTAATATTTAAAAAAAGATTAACATTTCAAAAAGTCAAATAAATGCCTTTTACAACTGCAGTAATATACCAAATGTCAACATGCACAACTACTCATCTGTGCATACTGTTAGAAGTGGTTATATCACAGGTTCATAGGCTCCCATGCCTTCATTTGTGGGTGATCCCTTTATTGTTTATTTGGTTATTGGCCAACCTATTTTGTGGTACCACAAAGCTATATCTATCAGGTTTATACTTACCGCTCCTACCATCCCGCCGCTGCTCCATCTCCCCCGACATTGCCAGTGCACCCCCCCCACTGACCCATGGCGTGCGCCGCCTGCTCCCCACCATTCCCCCCCCCCCCCCCGCCTTCTGTGCCACCTGCCCCCCGTCTCTCCCCAGCACGACCCCCCGTCTTCCCCCCAGCGCGCAGCGCAACCCCCCCCTCTGTCCTTCTCTCAGCGCCCCCCGTCAGTCCCTGCCCAACACCAAGCCGCCTGCCCCTCTCCCCCCCCCTGCACGCCTCACCTCCCCCGCTGCAGACACAATTCTGCCGCCCCATCTGAAAACTTGTCCACCCGCCTGAACCCGCAATGTGGCCTCCTGCCTAAGGATCTATTTCACCGCCCCTCCGCACTCCCCCCCCCCCCCCCCGCCTCGACACGAGCTGGATTACAGCAGGGTCCAACACTTCCCCCACCGTGTAAACAAGCTTCTCCCACCCCCACCCTCCTCCTTGCCATCATTTCTCCTCCCCTCCAGTTGCTCCCTTCCTCTGCGGCAACATAACCCCCCCCCCCCTCCTCCAACAGCGCAGCAACGTGAGTAGTAGGTCCTCTGTTGGGGCACGCAATGGAAACCTCTAGTCAAACGCCGGCGCATTCTACAAGTGCCCCCCAGTCAAACACCTTGCGCATCATCCTCTCTGAGGAACAGCTCTTGGCCGTCTGGGCCACAGAGTTGGAGCTGAAAGAGACAGCGATCTTTGGTCAGGTCGTTGGACACTCCCCATCGACAGCCCAGCTACGGAACTGGCTCCACTCCACGCTGCACATTGGCACAGCGCAGATCTTGGAGGCAGTGCTAATGGGCCGAGGGATCTTCATGGTTCGACTCACCTCTGCAGACGCAGCCCGTGAGTTGGTGGAGAGCTCTCCCTATGCCTCCACGAAGGGGGTCATCTACATGGTTCCTTGGTATAGCGGCTTCATAGTGGAGTCATTTGCGCTCCACAATAGTTTTCTCAGACATCCATTCACCCTACTTTTTCCTAGACTGGCGATAGAATACTGCCAGTTATAGTAGAGGACTTTGGACAGTTTTTTGGCACAGTTCTCCTGCTTCCTTCGCAGATGCAATGACAGCTGCAGAAGTCCCAAAGGTACGAGTGGCGGTGAAAAACACAAAAAGTATACCAAAGTTCCTAGAGATCGAGGCTGGAGGTCACTTCTTTAGACAGCAGGTCATTGTGACTGGGCAACCAAGGCAGTGCCTACGCTGCCATGACTTTGGACATCACGCAGTAGACTGTACGCGTTTCGCGGCCAAGGCGGCTCTGGTGACGGGCCCATAGGTGGACGTCGGCAGCTTCACATGGGTCCAAAGATGACAGAGAGGGAGACGGCAGGGGGGGCCGCAGCCAGCGCCTCAGTCGCAGCCTCGACAGCAGGGCGCAGGACAGCGAGCGACGCCCCCTTGGCAGAGCACTCCGCAGCCCCCCCCCCTGCCCGTCCCACCCGGCAGGATCGCAATCCCCCACAACCACCACTCGCACCACAAACTACCCCACCTGAGATCCCACAGTTCCCACACCCACCCTCCACCACCTCCCAAGCTCCCCCCATTGACCCTGGCCCACAGTCCCCCCCCCCTTCCAGGGCCACCAGCCCCCCCACACCCGCCACATACTTCCGACCATCCCTCGACCCTCTTCCCCCCCACCATCTCCCCTGCCGAGCACCCCCCCTGATCCACACCCATTGCAAGTGATCCCCCCCAGACCCACTCCCGCTCATCCCACAGGAGGGGATGAGCCACACACACCTACATCCTCCTTGCACCAGCAGTCTTCCCCCTGCCACACAACCACTAGCTCATCTACCCCTATCGCCCGTCACACCTTCCCAAAACAGGCACATCTGTTGCCACAGGAATTTTTCCGCAATGGCCCGTGGTCCTACTTGAGAGTTGCAAGGCGCAGAGTGTTCCCACTACCTCTAGAGTTGGGGATCTTCGTGGTTTGCAAGTCAAGGAGGGGCAAGATCCATCTACTAGCACCATCGGATGGACCAAACTACTCTTTCTTCTTTCAGTCCTCTCACTCAGGGGATTAGACGACGACACAAATAGAGGAGATGAAGAGTCAGGTGGCGGACCACATCTCCCAGTGGATGGGGGAAGAAGGACAAACACTGTTTGCACAGCAATGGCTTGGTAGCATGATAGACATTAACTGGTGGGCTAGTACCGAGGTCCCACACTTGAGCATTATCTTTCGAGCCCCTCCACAGTGGAGGGCTCCAAGGGATGTGATTGAGTGGCCCCTAGCACAAGCGGCCCGTTTCTACTAGTGCACGAAGTCACGACTCTCAATGTGGCTGATAGATGCATTGATTGTACCACCTGGAGCATCTATCACCCCTATGGTCCGTTCAAGGGCTACCATAGGGGACTGGAGTTCGCCGTCCAGACCTACAGCAAAGCGGTACCTGCATGCCCCATAGTTTCTCATCCTCGTCAGCAGCTTCCACACCGAATAGATGTTTGTTCGGTCAGTCGTCGCAGGTTTTCCCATGAGCTTACACCTTGCATCCTAGAATGTGAATAGCCTCCACTATAGTGGGGCACGTGGATCCACGAAGTTGATTGTTCAACAGGAGCTGCAGTCTGCCCTTACCGGATGGATCAACATTTTACTTTTACAGGAGCACAAGCTCACCCCCTCCCAGGCCCAGCGAGTAGGGAAGGTACTCCCACGCAGCTCGCACACTTACTCGGAGCACGCCATAGGCGCCCACGGCAGGAGTGGAGGCGTATGCACCTCTATTGGCCCGAGTCTCACCACCTGTGTACGAGACCACGGGACAATAGTGGCAGGGAGGGTTCTATGGATCAGACTGGATATTGGGGACTCGTGCTTGGGAGTCCTCAACGTCTATGCCCCTACGGACGTTAGGGGGCACGTAGCAAGTTCTGGGTGGAGATCACGGATGGACTCCCAGAGGTGGAATCCTGGATCGTTGCAGGAGACTTCAACAACTTGGAGGCTTTGGAGGACCAACAGGACAGAGGCATAAACTATCAGGCCATGACCGAGGAGCAGCAGGAGGCATGGGAGGTATTTCTATTGGCAGTAGGTGCACATGATGCCTGGAGAGACCCTGCCTTCCACAAGAGGGAGAGGTCGCTGGACTTCTCTTGGGGATACAGGCGGCTAGGTGGAGACCTACTGGAGCAGTTGGACAGGTTTTATGTGGGAGAGTGGGGAGGCTCTCATGGGGGCCAGATTGGGCAGTTGGCGGGGACCACGTTGTTTGATCACTGCCCGGTTCTCCTGACACTA
This sequence comes from Lygodium microphyllum, assembly GCF_053477565.2. NCBI lineage: Eukaryota > Viridiplantae > Streptophyta > Polypodiopsida > Schizaeales > Lygodiaceae > Lygodium > Lygodium microphyllum. The sequence goes on from NC_141138.1 coordinate 63,978,885, forward strand.
GATCCCCCAGCATCTGCCCTAGACACTCGATCTTGTAGGATCCCTAACTCGATCTATAGGAGGAAGGAGGTGACGAGGCAGATAGAGCAGCTCTAGACTAGCGAGTGGAGTAGGAGGGACCGGATCGCAGAGGAGATTGCAGAGGTCCTAGCCAAGTCGAGCAACATCTGCCAAGAGGCAGCCATACAGGCCAGGCAGCAAAGATGGGAGGTGAAGAGAGAGCTCCGGCGAGACCTTGCAGCCACGCAGAGATTACTACAAGAGGCACCAAGCAATCCCATCCTCCACGCACAAGAGGTGAGAGCGCGAGCAGCCATTGCTAGCCTAGAGGATAAGAGCTCTGAGTTCTCTTTTTGCACCTCAGCAGCTTTTTGGGCACGGAAGGGGGACACGATGTGCAGGGAGTTTTTTCAAGTGCACCAGCCTCGCACCTTAGGAGTGCAGATACACAGCCTTCGAGATCAGTATGGGAGAACTCGTTCAACCCCAGATGAGGTGATGGAGATTGCCACTGATTACTATAGGCGCCTTTTCCACCAGGAGACAGCCTCAGCTAGAGGACAGCGATGTAGGCAGCAGGTATGGGATCACATCTCGTCCCTTGTCACAGAGGAGATGGAACGCCCCCTCCTAGCCCCCTTCAAAGAGAAGGAACTAGAGGAGGCTTTCCATACACAGGACGGGCAGAAATGCCTAGGAAAGGATGGCCTCTTTAAGGCCTTCTTTACTACCTACTAGGAAGTGGTGAAGGACCCCCTACTGATGGCCTTCCAAGAGATCTTCACTTCAGGACCAGATGCCAGGGAGCCTTTCGACAGGCCTTATCAATCTTCTCCCCAAAGGGGGAGACCGATTGGAGCTTTCCCAATGGAGACCGATCACCTTATTGTCAGTGGCTTATAAGACACTGGCAAAGATGATTGGTAGGCGACTACATCCCGTGCTGCCAGACATCATCCATGATACACAGACAGGCTTTGTCCAGGATACGAGTATCCTAAACAATGTATTCACCTTCTTTGAGGTGACAGAGTGGGCTCAGCACAGTGGGCAAAGACTGGCCGTACTACTCTTGGATTTCGAGAAAGCTTATGATAAGGTGGACTGGGATTTCCTAGAGGGCACCATGGGAAGGTTGGGTTTCCCCCAGGCTTGGATTCGCGAGGTTGCCACACTTTACAGATCGGCCACCAACAGGGTTCTCATAGGTGGTAGGCAAGGGGAGGAGTTTCGACTGGAGAGATCGGTCCAACAAGGCTGCCCCCTGGCCCCGTACCTCTTCCTACTTATCATCTCAAGCGAAAATGCCTCCTCATAAGGTTTTCACTCATGAACATCAGTTTCACTTTCACTTAATATTATGTATTATATGTATATTGTAGCCTATATATTTTAATTTGTGAGCTAGGAATGCTAGTTGCTAAATCAGTAGCCGAAATGGATGTTCTAGTTTTAGGCTTTTGACTTTTGACTAGGATCTAATTGGAATGAGCATTTTCATTTTATGGACATGTTTTCTTCCTCTAATAATACTACATATGGATCTTCTTTTTTTTTCTCTAATGTTACTAATACATAATGATTTTAATTATTATAAGTAATATCTTTCAAAACCTTGAAACCTCAAGATAGCTAACAAAACGAAACAGGAAACGAAACCTCAAAACACGGAACAAGACAACTTTTTGGTAACTGCGCACATTTGTCAAAGACAATGTGGGTGACTGGTCACTAAGGTCAGTATGAGCTAACCAAAGTATGCCTTCAGCGCAACTTTGGGTGTGCTGTGAAACACGGTCTAATGTTGCTTGCCCAACTAACACAATCTTTCAGCTGAGATCCTTTTGTATATGACACCATATCGTAGATGTAGTCATCCATCATCCACTCCAAGCCATTGGGATCAGCTTCAAGGGGACTCAGTCACTCATGCCATTAACAAGAGCTTCAAAATCTGTTCATTCATACCTTTACCATAGCCTTTCCTTCACAATACAAGATTATAACCCCTAGTGGTGTGTCCCCCTCCCCCTCCGGTGGACATTGTTTCTTTCTCCCATCCCTCCCAAATTGATTTTGCTTTGAACTCAACCCCAACTAGACTGTACTTCATTATATTCTCTTCTCAGAATATAAGCAGTACAGGAAGGCACAAGATTCAGCAAGAGCCTATATCGCATCATATACAAGACCTCTTATTTTGAGAAAGGGGAGCAAGGTGATCTTCAAGTGTCTGAGCAATCTGACTAAACATATGGGAGAAATTTCTTACAAACCATAATTACCGGTCATCTTGGCTTCACACAAGACAATGGGTACAAATAGGGGCTCAGACCAAGGAAGTGTGCGATGTGGTGGGCATGAGCCAAACTTCCTGAGGATTAATCAATTAGTCATCAAATAAGTTCATGCAATGCTGGTTTGTGAATCACAACAGCTCTCTCCATCTTTCTCTCATCCTGCCTGCTAAAACCTCACTCTCAGATCACACAGCAAGCTTTATTATTAGCCTATCATTCAGCAACAAAGTGGTCCTGTAACAATTTGACCTATGTGCACCATGGCTCACACAAAACTTTCACAGGACTACAAGCTCATAACAATGCCAAGGTATACAAATGCCAAGGTATACATCATGGTCTTCATAGGAACTATACTTCCAGTATCAGAAGTATATTGTTGTCACTGCCCAACCCTAGTGTAAAATGCATATGGCATTCCCTCCTTTTTAGCTCAGTGGCAGAAGACACATTGCCTCAGAATAGTTTACCTAGCACCAACAATTGTGGGAACTCCTCAAAGACATCATATTGCCTCACAAGTCCCTAGCACCCTCTAAACTATCACCCTCTAAATCATGAAAACAATCATGTTCCTCCTTGTTTGTTCCAATTCCAGAGGGCTAACTCACCTGCTTTGGTTCCTTCTTCCTCGTGCTAAACTATCGCTCTCTAAATCATGCAAACAACAAGAAAGAAATCACAGCATCTTCCCTATGGATAACCTACTTGCTTTTTATGATACAAAATAGCAATCATCCATTGAAAGCATCATGCTTTGCTGCAAATGCATTTTACAGCTTGTTTCACAAGTAAAACCTGACAACCATATGTTTCATGGAATTCATTACATTCATCAGCACACTAAGCAACTCCATAAAACTTGCAGCTGCATTTAAAGTGAGAAAGTAAGAGAATCACAAAATTGAATATTCACATGCTTGGTAGGAAAATCCAAAAGCCTCATTGCTGTCCTCACAATAAGATACAAAAACGAAATCTGTTATTTCAACCAATCACCTCATTTCTGCAGGATGAGACTCAAGCCTTAGAGGTGTGAGGCTTATTAATTAAGCATGTCCATTTTTTATGTTAGCTGCCAGGTGTGCACTTGCTGATTCTAAAACTTCAGTATCTAGACATGAGATAAAAACAACTTTCCTTTTAGACTCATCAAAAAGGGCATCATTAAGATGTTTCATGAAGAACTGAAAAGCAAGGAAAATATTTATCTTCAAAGATGTGGTTGCAAATAAGCCTCAACACTTCACAAGCACTAAAATGGTAACACAATACAGAATCAATGAGCATCTAGTTATGGCAATCGAGGAAGATCACATAGATGCATCAAAAGAAGACAGAAGGTGATATCGCTATCCCTGTTCCGTCCCTGAGGTCATAAGTTCAATAGCTTCCAGCAAATTAGGTAAGGATATTTGCAAATATTGCTTTGCCAATCTCAACCTCCCAATCAGATTTTGAATCACTTGGAATCAAACATATGTCTGAAATATGTGACCACTAGGTCAGCTATGTTCCATGAAACTAAAGCCTTTAAAGCAAAAAGAAATGAAAAGTGTTAGGCAAGCATGAACCTTTCCAAGAGTCCATTAGAGGGATCCTTGCCACCACCATAGGTTTTGAACAGATATTTTACAATGTCCCCTGTTCCAAGTAAAGTTACCTATTTAAGACAATGCAGCATTGCACATGACATACTGAACCTTGTCCCTTATAGTGCAAAGAACTTAGAATGAATGTAAGGAAGATAAGCAACAAGAACCCACCACTTTCAAACAAGCATACCCCAGTGTTAGGATCAATGAGGTAAGGAAATCTGCAAAACAAAGCATACTGTTATTCTTGTACAATTAGAAAACATAGTGATGATTCCTTTTTCTTGCTTTTGTTGCATAAGTCAAAAGGGAAGTAACCTTGAAGCATATTGCAGCCTAACTAGAGCTTTAGCAGAGCATATAACCGACTCAGATAGTGAATTTTGTGGTGAAAAAGATCTGGAATGTACAGCACAAAGACCTAAATCTATGAATAAGGAGCTTAGCACAAACCTAAAAATGAAGCTACCAAAGTTAATAAGATAGATACCTGAGAAAGAAAAATCTATATCTCATACTCCCTGTATTCCAACAAACAGGATTATGGGATCTCCAAAGCTATGATCTCCAAAATGACAAGAAGGAAGCCAACTGGGAGGACAACTGGTCCAATGAAGTACACAAAGAAGAAACTCCTCAAATAACAATTGAATTCTCAGCTCTAAAAATAGAGGAAATGTGCAACAAAGATGAACTGAAATAACAAGTACAATGAACCTCTACTGAGATACAGAATGAGATAGAGTCTAGTACAAGGAGCCATAGTGAAGGTTCTAACCAATGCAGAAGCAGGAACAAGGAGGTGAAGGCTTGAGGCAGAGAGTGGTAGTAGGGTCGCACAAGGGTCATGCCACATGGATGCTTGAAGAAGTGGTCCAGAATGTGTGGTCCTGAACTCGAGGCAGATGATGCCAAAGGTAGCACAAGTGGAGCAGATTATCACTCGTATGGATACCAAATGTGAGCAGCCAACCAACACTTGAAGCAAGTGTACCAGACTGTGAGGAAAAATCTGTTTTGGGTGCCAATGAGGAATGAAAGTCTGTGTTTTGACTAATAGCAGCAGTGCAGGGAGAACCAGCTTTGTTTGGAGCAGCAAACAGCTGCATTTTGCAGGCTGGGGTAGAAACCTAGCAGCAGGAACAGCAATCTGGGCAACACTGGCTGTCTTTAGGTAGAAAGCAGTAGCTTGATGATTTGTAGCAGTAGCTTGAGCAACAGGAGCTGCATTTCAGATAGAAAATGGCAAAATGTAGTATGTGGGCAGTTGATGATGTTCATGACAATGTGGTCAGGCAGCAGCACCAGCCTTCTGGAGCAATCATGGACAGCAAATGACTGTGGCAACAGCAGGATTGGTCATGAGTAGCAAATGACTTGGCATGGGGATGTTGATGACTGATGTATGATGATCATAATGATGTAGGATGACGAGTAGCTCCCCCTCACTGATGAATGATATATGTGATCATTGTAACCATGCAGGATGAAGAATGGTTCCCCTTTGTCCCCTTTTTTGCAGCGCTTGGGTAGGTAACTCAAGGAGAAAACCACCTTCGATGGTGTTGTTGAAGAGGACAAAATTAAGCCTCAAATTGAAATATCAGGATCAATGTACTGTTTCCATATATCAGGTAATTTGCTCAGGACAAGTGGTAGATGTGGCAATGAAGCCCACAACCACCACTCATAGTAGAGGTGGAAATGGGGCATGCATATACACATGCAACGGTTTTCACTTGGAAGGACACCTAATTGGGTTTTAATCCATCCATGTGGCTCCCTAAATCTGTTATGTTGAACTCTTGGCAAAGTAACTCTGATGTCCTATCCACCTCCTGTGAGTCACTCCCTGTAATGATCAAATCATCTACACAAAGGATGACCAGGACACATTGCTAACCCTCAACCTGATGGTAAAGGTCAGGATCATGGTCTAATATGCGAAAGCCACTCTAAAAGAAGAACCAATCGACACATTGGTACCAAGCCCTAGAAGCTTGCTTCAAGCCATAGATGGCCTACCACAAATGGTAGACATGGTCCTTTCCATGCACATGGAAACCTAGAGGCTACAAGAGTCAAGATAGCCCGAAGAGTAGATATATGTGCCGTGTGCGAAACTCTAAATAATCCAATCCCACCCTCTGTGCGAAATCCTCGGCAACAAGCCTAGCTTTGTGCTTGTCCAGCCTGGTCATATAGTTTGCCACGTCATCAAGGTAGTTGTTTCTTATGCTCTCATTCCACACCCCCTATATATACAGTAGCTCTCGTTTGCCCCTATCCTTTGGCCTATGTTATCCTTGCTATCATCTCTCTAACCAATACTAGTCATGATTAATCAAGTGATATTATTTTAATGATGGGATAGTGATAACGATTGGGATGAGTTGTTGACACTTATACAACAAACTATTGTTTGTTACTCCTCACTAACTAATGGTTGTGATTTGTTTGTAGATTTCTGACTCGTCCCTTCATCATGACTCGTACTTTTTTATCTCAATTGAAAAGTATTTTAAGTATATTCATAGACCATTATGGCCCTTATGCAACAAGATTTTTGTTGATTGCACCATTGAGAACTATTGCAATGATAGTTAGATCTCACACCAAAGGATTTTTCCTTTTTACGATGCATCATTATTGTAGCAATATAAAGAATGTTTCATGACATTGTTGTAAAGCCTTTTTTGATTCAAGGAGTTGAACTTCTTGTCATCCGAAGCTTTTATGAACACACACACACAAAATATTGACAATGGTATTTTTTGACAACCTTTGCCTTCAGTAATTTGTAATAATTTTTTCCAAAGCAAAACACTATAGTTGTTGCTCTTCCTTGATTTTAGAATTATGACACTTGAAGATAATAACCATTGGCTACGGAGATCCTCTCCTTGTCCCCCTAATCTTTTTTAAAGGGTTGTTTGCTTTCCTCAAGGATCTGGTATTCCACAAGGTTGTTATTTACGTTTGTCATAGCACTCTTAATGAGAACCTTGAATCTGAATCTCTTGCTCTAGATGCAAGCAACTAGATATGGCTTGTAGACTCATCCTCTATCAAATACATCTCCTCAACCCTTGCAAAAATAAAAGCCTTGTTTGAAGAGCTTTGCAATTAAATAGAGAAGAATAAACAAATTTATTTGGAATGAATGAAATCTTCAAATAGGATCATAAAGCATGTATTTCCTCTTAACCAAGGTTGCACAACTTATGTATAGCTACAAAAACTCGTAAGATGCCCCATAGCAAGGAGAATGTCTAATTTTTACATGGTTGCATGACTGCTTCTACTCTCCCATCCAATGTGCTTGTGATACTTCAAGCTATAAAAGAGAATGCAATAACAATTTTATCTTATAGTTTGTCATACCTTGTGATACATTATCCATAATATTGAAAAAGTCATTATCGGTTGCTCTCTAAGGGAGTCCATACACCTTCTCTTCAATGTTGTGGATGTTAGCAGCTGGAGGGGTGAGCAGGTGAGTCAGAGAGAGAGAGAGAGAGAGAGAGAGAGAGAGAGAGAGAGTACAAATCGATTTAGGTGTACCAACAATGTGTTGGTACACAAAGAATAAAATGTATCTATATTTAGGACACGTAAGGGTGCATTCACATGTATACCTAAATAATACACGTGCACTATACATGAAGGTGAATAAAGGGACTTTATCCCAACAACCTGTAAATAATACACGTGTACTATACACGGAGGTGAATAAAGGGCCATTATCCCAACAACCTCCCACTTAAAGGTCCGAAGTGAACCTCTAACCAACTCCCACTAGTCGTATGCAATGCTCATGCTGAGCCTTGTTTAGACTTTTACTGAGAACATCTACAAGGTTGTCCTATGTTTTGATCTTGGTCGATGTGATTAGACCATCTTCCAAAATCTGTCTGATAAAGTGATATCGCACATTTATATGCTTTGTGTCTGCATGAAACATAGCATTCTTAGCTAGATACACAGCACTCTAGCTATCACATCCCAACACTGGAGTACTCATAAACATGCCGAAATCCTCTGCAAATCTGCTCAACCATATAGCTTCCTTAGAAGCTTCAGTAGCTGATATCTATTCAACTTCAGTAGTACTCAAACTCTACAATGTTCTGCAACCTGGAGAACCAAGTAACGGCCCCACCAGCAACTGTGACACACGCTAGTGGACCTGCCAGTGTTCAAGTAGCCTACCATATTTGCATCACAATAACCCTGCAAACTAAGTACACCGTACCCATAGCAAATAGTAAATACACTTTCTTTGTGTACCCTTTGGGTATCGAAGAATACACTTGACAGCTTCCCAATGTGGTTTGCCAAGATTTGACATAAACCTGTTGACAACTCCCACTGCATGAGCAATGGCTGGATGAGTAGCAACCATAGCATACATAAGAGAGCCACAAGCTGATGCATAAGGAACTACCTTCATCTTTTGGGTTGTTGGCTTTACTAAGCTTAAGTATGGAGGTAAGGGCACCCCACAAGGCTTGGCTTGTTGAATCTGTCCAGTACCTTTTCAATGTACTTTTCTTGAGATAAAAACAGCAATTTCTGTGTTCTATCCCTGCAAATCCTCATGCCCAATATATGCTTTGCATTCCCCAAATCTTTCATGGAGAAAGCTGATTTCAGTTGATCTTTGAGAGCATCCAAGCCAGTCTTTCTTTTCCCAGCTAGAACATATCATCCACATACAAAACAAGTATGATGGAGCTGCCATCTGTATCCTTTTTCATGTACAAACAATGATCTGCATGGCTGTGTGTAAACCCATGAGAGAGCATCAAAGTGCCAAACTTTTTGTACCACTGCCGTGGTGCTTGCTTCAGCCCATACAAGTTGCATTTTTGTTTACACAACACCTGCTCTTTTCCACAAACTATGAAGCCCTCGGGCTGTTTCATGTAGATTTCCTCATCAATATCACCACACAGAAAATATATTTTCACATTCATTTGGTACAGCTCTAAGTCCAATACAGTAGTGACAACAAAAAGCACACGTAGAGTGGTCATCTTCACAATAGGTGAGAAGACCTCTTGGAAGTCAATCCCTTCCTTCTATGCATACCCTTTGGCAACCAGTCTTGCCTTGTACTTGGATTTCCTATCAACTATCTTTACTTTGTAGACCCATTTGTTTGGAAGAGGCTTCCTTCCTTTGGGCAACGACACAAGATCCCAAGTATCATTAGCATACACAAATTTAATCTCTTCCTGCATAGCTAGCTCCCACTTACTGCTGAATTTGCATGACTTGGCCTCTTTATATGTAAGAGGCTCACCTTCATCTCTAAGCATCACATAATGCAAGAAGGGGTCATACCTATGTGGCTGCTTTCTTAAGCATATAGACTTGTATACCCAATGATCAACATTTTCAGGAATTTGGTCTACATATGGGGATATGTTATTTTCAACATTTATTAGCTGCTATAAGCCATTTTCAACATCATGTTCATCCTGTACAGCGCCTCATTTTCATTACTAGCACCTACATTTTCATAATCAGCAAGTCTTTCTTGCTGTCCATGATCTCCTTGTGCTTGTATTTGCTGTTCATCATCATCTGGCTCAAAAATAACCGGCTGATCATCAGTTTCAGCCTGTGCTACAACATCATGAGGGTCATCATTTGAAGTAATAGGTGGTTGCAAATTCTGAAATTTGACCCTTTTCATGTCTTCATTAGAGGCTAAAGTACCTTTCAGCAATTTTGCCTCATTAAACACAACCAGTTAAGTTTAGAGCCTTTTCCATCAACCCTCTTCAAAGAGGTAAGGATATCAAGTCCTTTGTGTCTCATATGGCCTAATCTCTTATGCCACAACTCCAAATGACAACTAATTTCAGCAACTGCAAGAAACTTGCCATTCAAAGCTTTACAGTGCAAACAATACAAAGTGCCCTTCTTGGTTCCTTATGCAATCAGCATGGAACCCTTTTTCAATTTCCACAATCCACCACCAAACAGTGTAGTGTAACCATGCAAGTCAAGCTAACCAACAGATAGTAAACTCTTCTTGATGCCAGGCACACATCAGACATCTTTCAACACAAGCTCTTGCCCATTATCTAAAGACAAGTGTACAGTGCCAATCCCATCAATGCTGCAAGCATGGTTATTTCCAAGGTATACTTTTCCATATCTACCTGCATTGAACATAGCGAAACACTCCAAGCAAGGAGTTACATGGAAAGAGGCACCAGAGTCTACAATCCAAGTTTGAGTGACACCATCATCAACTAATAAAAGTGCATCAGTCACATCAACCTTGGTAATCTGCATATCCTACATGTGACATACAAGGGCATCATAATCAATTGCACATAACAAATCAGCCTCTTTATCCGAAAGCTCCTCTACGACTATACTTGAGGCCACATTGGCCTTTTCCTTACCTTTGGCTGCCTCAGATGCGTCTGTCTTATCATGTTTCTTCTTTTTGTCTCCTACATTCTTCTTTCTTTCTTGTTCCTTCTTGTAGTACCTGCAATCTGGCTTCTTGTGGCCCTTCCGAATACACTGATAGCAAGTAATATCACTCTTTTCCTTTCCTTTGCTCTTGCTTCTGTTTCTCTGTCCAACATTTGCATTTTTCAAATTTCTTTTCAGCCCTGCCTCTAACATTATAAGCTAAGTTGTTGCCTTCTCCACTAGACATACGTCTAATTTATTCATTCAAGATTGAACCCATCATATGAGAGATTGGGATTATAATTTATTACTAAGAGAAACCACCAAGGTCTCCCAAGAATCAAGCAGTGTCATGATCAGAAAGATCGCCCTCAAATTATCATCAAAATCCAAATTGGCATCCTTGAGCTGATTTAAAATGCCAGTAAATGCACTTAGATGCTCAGCTACAAGCTTGGACTCATCCAATCGCATATTCATCAACTTGCGCATTAAATGCACCTAATTAATAGGTGTGGTGATCTTATAGGTAGTTTTCAACTGCTCCCGTATTGCATAACCAGTATCTAAGCCCTTAATGCCTGTCAAAATGTCATCAGTGACACCCATGTTTATGTAAGCCACAGCCTTTATGTTAACTCTGGCCCAATGTATATTAGACATTTGTGCAGGTTTATCTTCCTACAAAGCATCTTCACAATCCTTTAAGTGTTGGGATATAAAAGCCCGGTGACCTCCATATATTTAGTACACGCACACTGTACATGTGAACGCACCCTTTGCGTGCCCTAAGTATAAATACATTTTATTATTTGTGTACCAACACATTGTTGGTACACTCTTATCGTCTCGAGCTTTCACTCTGCTCACACTCTCTCCAGCCATCACACTCATACGCTCCTACTCGATCTCAAACTCTCTAAGCTGTGTCCTTACAGTCCAACAACTGGTATCAAAGCCAAGACTCTGCACGCTTTCAAGATTGAGGCGACGGCTGCTAGGCTTGCGGCAGCAGGCGTATAGCAGCAGTCAGTACGCGACTGTAGTAGGGAACCGTCAGACGTCGCGTAACGGGCGACAGAGCCAGCGAAAAGGCAGGCGTCAGGCGTCGCGTGACAGACGACAGGCAGGCAGCTCCGATGGGCAAGCGTCAGTCAGACGTGACACGACGTGAAGGCAACGACTGGAACGATGCGACCTGCAGGTGACCTCTAGGGGCGGTTCGCGTGACGGGCGATGTGACGCGACACGGGTCAACGGACCCCCCCCCCCCCCCCCCGTTAGTTCCTTCATTTTTTTTTCAAAAACAAATCAAATTTTTTTCTAATCCCCTCATTACCACTTGCCTTGGTGAGTATTCGCACACCAAAGGCACAGTTTCAAAATCTGTGCAAATCGGGCCACAGAATTTGGGACTTTTCCCAGATTTGGCATCATTCATGCCTGTCAATGACTTTTGAGTCAAAAATTGCAGACATCGCGAGCGGTGACCTCTATTAAATTGGGGATTTTTCAAATTTTGTCAAAATTTTGCCTTTTTGGATAAAATTTCCTGACATTAGATCCCAGAAATTTAGGGCTTTTCATGTATTGGCAAAGCTTTACTCAGCTGGGTCAGACTGACATTCATGCAATTTTGGACTTGAAATTTTGGGGATTTGCGTAGAATTTGGTAAATTTCTGCATCCTTTGCCCATGCAGTGGCTGGTTAATGTATAAACAGCAGAGATTTATTTCTGGTTGAGGAAAAACAGTAGGGTATTTTGTTGGTTCAGCTTGTGCTTCCACAGATTAGTGCATTTACTCTTGTGTTCGTGATAAAATGGCTGCAACTTCTTCCAGTTCAGGCATCAAGAGTTTGATGCAGATTAAACGGTTTGATGGTCATGGATTTGACCTTTGGAAAGACCGTATGCAAGGCATTTTGTTCTTGAAGGGTTGTGAGGATGCTTTGCAGAAAGATAAACCCGCACTAATGTCTGATGCAAATTGGGCCAGAGTGAATAAAAAGGTTGTGGCTTACATAAAGATGAGTGTCACTGATGACATTCTGACAGACATTAAGGATTTAGACACAGGTTATGCAATATGGGAGAAGCTAAAAATTGCTTATGAGATCACCACACCTGTTAGTCAAGTGTATTTAATGCGCAAGTTGGTGAATATGCAACTAGATGAGTCAAAGCCTGCAGCTGAGCACTTGAGTGCATTTACAGGGATTCTAAATCAGCTCAAAGATGCAAACTTGGACTTTGATGACAAGTTGAGGGTGATCTTTTTTATCATGACACTACCAGACTCATGGGAAACCTTGGTGGTTTCACTCAACAATAACCCCAATCTCTCATATGATGGGGTGAGGGATTCTATCTTGAATGAAGAAATTAGACGTATGTCTAGTGGAGAAGGCAGCAACTCAGCTTATAATGTAAGAGGCAGAGCTGAAAAGAAAAATGCATATGCAAGGCAGAGAAACAGGAGCAAGAGCAAAGGAAAGAATAAGAGTGACATTACTTGCTATCATTGTGGTCAGAAGGGCCACAAGAAACCTGATTGCATGTACTACAACAAGGAACAAGAGATAAAGAAGAATGCAAGAGATAAAAAGAAGAAGGAAGAAAAGACAGATGCATTGGAGACATCCAAAGGCAAAGAAAAGGCCAATGTGGCCTCCAGTGTGGTCATAGAGAAGCTTTCAGATACAGAGGCTGATGCATTATGTGCAGTTGATTATGATGCCCTTGTATATCACATGCAGGATATGCAGATTACCAAGGCTGATGTAATTGATGCACTCTTGTCAGTTGATAGTGGTGTCACTCAGACTTGGATTGTAGACTCTGGTGCCTCTTTCCATGTAACTGCTTCGATTGTTTTGCTATGTTTAATGCAAGCAGTTATGGAAAGGTGTACCTTGGAAATAACCATGCTTGCAGCATTTATGGTATTGGCACCATACACTTGTCTTTAGACAATGGTCAAGAGCTTGTGTTGAAAGATGTCAAATATGTGCCTGGCACTAAAAAGAGTTTACTATCTGTTGGTTAGCTTGACTTGCATGGCTACATCACACTGTTTGGTGGTGGTTTGTGGAAAGTAAAAAAGCGTTCCATGCTGATTGCAAAAGGAACCAAGAAGGGCACATTGTATTGTTTGCATTGTAAAGCTTTGAATGGCAAGTTTCTTGCAGTTGCTGAAATTTGCAGCCACTTGGACTTATGGCATAAGAGATTGGTCATATGAGCCAAAAAGGACTTGATGTTCTTACCTCTCTGAAGAGGGTTGATGGAAAAGGCTTTAAACTTGATTTTTGTAATGAGTGTCAGTTTGGAAAGCAAATAAAAATTTCATTTTACTCTAGTGTCTCTCGTATGGTCTTTCCATAGGTCAAAGCCCTAATCATCAAACCGTTTGATTTCCATCAAACTCTTAATGTCAAAACTAGAAGAAGTTGCAGCCATTTTTATCACGAACACGAGTAAATGCACTGAACAGTAGGAGCACAAGCTGAACCAGCAAAATACACTGCTCTTCTTGCCCAAACAGTAATAAATCTCTATTGTTTTTACATAAACCAGCCACTACATAGGCAAATACTACAGAAATTTATCAAATTCTGCACAAAATGCCAAAATTCCAGGTCCAACAGTGCATAAATGTCAACCAATCTAACCCAGCTGAGCTTCCACGCGTGAACCCCCATCAAGACAAGGGGATAATCGAGAAATTAGAGGAATTTCTGATTTCCTTTATTTTTTTAATTGACCGCCGGGGGGGGGGGTTCATTGACCCGCCGCGTCACGTGACTAACGCGATTGACACCTGTCACGCGCCTATCATGCATGTTGCCCACCTCGTCGACCGTCACGCGCGCCTGTCACCCCTGCTGCGCCTGCAACCCGCTGATGAACACCCAACTCCCTACAGCCATCACCTAGTTCACACCCGTTGGTCGTTGGTCAGCAACGTGGTCGCCTCGACTCCCTTCTAGTCCCCGCTAGTCACTGGTCAGCAGCGCGATCGCCTGACTCCCTGCTAGACACGAACTCCAGCCGTCTGCACGCCTATCACCAAGTCATTCATGGACTATCGCATTGGTTCCTCCATCGCCTGCAACCAATCGCAAGCACCTGCACGACCTGTCAGTCTTGTACCGTAAGCTCTGATACTCGTTGTGGATATTAGCAGTTGGAGGAGTAAGCACGTGACACACAGAGAGAGAGAGAGAGAGAGAGAGAGAGAGAGAGAGAGAGTACAATTTCATTTGGGTGTACCAACAATATATTGGTATACAAAGAATAAAATGTATTTATATTTAGGGCACGTAAGAGTGCATTCACATGTACAACTAAATAATACACATGTACTATACACGGAGATAAATAAAGGGCCTTTATCCCAACAACCTATAAATAATACACCTGCACTATACATGGAGGTGAATAAAGGGCCTTTATCTCAACATTCAAATGGATCAATGATGCACATTATTTTGTTCAGGTCTCATTTGTCTTTTCTATTATAGGAACTTGTGCTTATGTCCATGAAGAAGACACTCATCCACCATATAGACAACATCCTTGGCTACCTTAAGATTGATGGCATAAGCTTATTGATAGATGTCTCCCACCCTTTCAAGTAAACAATAATCTGGACTCCACCCTATAATCTAACTAACGGATGAGTCACCCCTAGCCTTTATTACCTTCATCTAGAAGTACAGAAGCTCCTTATGAAGCAAAGCTAAAAAGTTTGAAAGTCATCTTCCCTCTGTAAACTTGTTCCTAATGACAAGCTCTCCAATCAAAAGCCTAGGTTTCTCCAATGAATACATAGCTCTGATACCATGTAAAGAAATACTCATCTACATATAGCAAACACAAAAGTACAACAAAGCATAGACTAACAAAGTACACAATTAGGGCTAGGATAACTCAGAGATAATGAGCATTGAAGATGAATAATGAATGTTGAATATATACAATGCTCAATACAACAAACACACTATGCAAAGTGAATACTACCCCCCAGCTCTCAGATCTCTAGGACTAAGGCAAAGAGTATGAGCTAGAGAGTTTGTCATACTTTGATGGATCCCAAAATACAACAAACAGCCTTTGAAGATGTCAAGCAACAGTAAAGCTCTCCAAGAGTAGGTGACAGCAACCCACGGTCCAAGGTGTAGATAACAGTATACAAGAGAGGCAACAATCTTTCTAGTGGTCCTAAGCCGTAGGTGACAACTTCGATTGTTGTTTGAGTAGGGCAGCAGTAGCTTTTCAATATTTCTTGTGATGAAACTCTGAAATCTCTCTCTCTACACCATTCTCTCTCATTCCCCAACCATCTCTCGAGTTATCTCAGCATTTCCCAACAGCTTAAACCATTAGAGGAAGAGATTTTAATCAATCTCTGTTGTAAATCCTAATTTACAACAAAAAGAAAGATTCAAGAGGCTAACCATCCACTATTAAATTTCGGGCTGAATTTATCTTTCAAGGTGCAAGCTGAAGGCCAATTCCAAAGCAAACCAAGGGACAAATAGATTTGGAGGTTTGCTCGTCAGTTTTGATATCAAGTGGTACTTTGATTAGCCGAGAAGATCAAAGGATCCTAGTTATACTCCTTCCATTTGCAATATAAGTTAAAGAAATACGAAAAGGGGATTCAATTTTGGAGTCAACAGGGTATCCAATGTCTAAGATTAAAGTGGTAAAGTGTAGATTTTCAGTTTTGTGAATTTGTTAATTTTTGTAATTAAGTGCTTAATCAAATTTCACCACCCTCTTCAAAAAGGAAGGAAGGTTTCATTGAGCATTACGGCAAAAATGTCTTCAAATAGTGAGATGGGATCAAGCAAGGATTTCAAGGGGGTCTTAGCCATTCACTCTTACAACTTGGAAGAGAGAGAGGGAGCTATTGGTCCATTTTCTAATCCCTAGTAATAGGTGACTACATTAAATGCAAGTTGGAGTAGACATAAGGCACATTTAAGGGTTTTCTCGCAAAGAAAATCAAATCTCTCTCTCATCTTGGCTTTCTCTCATCCTCTCCAGTAATTTCTCAAAAGATCTCAACATTTCTCAACCATTCTTAGTATATCTCAGCCAAATTTACTAGACAGCACGAGGATAAGGCATCGTACACTAAAATCAGCACATACGATTTGTTGTATTAACAAGGATTTCAAATGTCAACCCATCCACTGTAAATTGAGACAACATTTGGCCAGTTGGTGATTCCATTTGTGCAAGTCTTGGGTGTAAATCAAGAGGCAATTGGCCCAATTTGCTTGTTGATTGTATGTACAACAAGGAGCTTTTGGATCAGCACAGGAGATTGTGGAATCACAACTTGTACATTGTCCATTAGACATCAAAGTTAAAGAAATACTGAAAGGGGAACAAGTTTTAGGGCCAACTGGATGTCTATTATCCAAGATTGTCTTCAATTTATGCTCAGTTATTAATTACTGTAATTGAGTGCTTGATCAGGTTTTACCACCCTATCTAAAGAGGAAGGCTAGTTTCATAGGTGTGTCACGAGGACGTGAAATTTTATTGCTTTGCTTAGCATTTGACTGAAAGTCAATCAAGTACGCAAATGTAACTTGCACATGTGAGGAGCAAGTTAATTATTTCAATGTGTGGGAATCAAGACCTTGAGATATCAAGAGGTGTCAAAGACAAAAGTTATAATAAGCTATGTGACAGATACTAGGTGATACCCGGTATCAGATTTGGACCTAGACCAATATATTGGTCACTAATGTCAATGGTGACATTAGAGACTAGGCATTAATTAATTAATTAATGTCAATCTAAGGATCAATAATTGCTAAGGGATACTTGGAAGACAAATTGGCCTAGCTAATTTAATTATTGGCTATTGGAATTAAATTTCTGAGCACTAGAATAATTAATAAATTGAATAATGCTGAAAATTTGGATTAGAAGACTGCCACTTGGTAAAACTTGCCTATGCAAGTGGAAAAAACGTTTTTAGGGGCTGGTAAATCTCTATTCTAACCACTATGAGAGAGAACAAGGTTGTTAGAGAGCTGGTTTCACAAGCTCTCAAATCAAAATCTTGGGTTTCTTTAGTGAGTACATAGCTCTAATACTATATGAAGAAGTACTCATCTATAAATAGCAAACACAATTGTACAACAAAGTGTGAACTAATTAAAAAACACAATTAGGGTCAGGATAACTCAGGGACAATGAACACTGAAGATGAATAATGAATACTGAATACATGCAATGCTCAATGTAGCAAACACACTATGCAAAGTGAATACTATCCCCAAACTCTTGTCTCTAGGACCAAGGCAATGAGTATAAACTAGAGAGTGTGTCATAATTTAATGACTCCCGAAATACAACAAACAGCCTCTGAAGATGTCAAGTAGCAACAAACGCAACTCTCAGTTGGTTGGATCAATGCCAAATGGAGCAAACTCTAAAAAAACAATACAAAATCGCCAAGCAAGTATTGCAACAAAACACAACTGCCTTGATGATGCCGCAAACTATACGACGAGACTAGGCAGTAAACGCAAGTGCAAAAGATGGCATCAACATAGCTAGAGGCAACAGATCTGTGTCAAACACACACTGAAGAGTGGTCTGAAGCAATTATGAACGCAACTTGTAGGGTGAAGGCAGCAAGCTGAGAACAGTGGCCAACAGGCATAGAGGGCTGGATAGAAGGTGCAAAATGTAGAACAGCAATAAATAGACAAACTGAGATATCCTCCGTGAACGAGATGTGAACAGCAAAGACAAGTGCCATCAATCAACAAAATAGGATCAGAACTAAGTGATGGGCAACCTACCTATTTATAGAAGTACGGATCCTCCCAAATTACGGTATGATTTATGGGACGCAAACACTCTCTAGGAACACACACCATTTAATAAAAGTTTGGTAATAATTGGAGTTTTCGGGCTGTAATAAAGAGCTAATCTGTTTATAATGCAAATATTTGACTCAACACATGGATGGTACACAATATGCATTTGCTAATACTATAAGAGGAATACATTTGCCTAAGATACATGTGGTTTGCAACTGGTGTAAGATTTACATACATATTGTGTGATACATGATGATTCATTGCTATAGGACATTGTTTATGCTCGGGTTATGCATTACATTGTCTTGGTGATGAAAACAATGTTGGGCTTTGGCATGTGAAATCTAGATGTATCTCTTATGGTTCTAACAATGGTTATGATTCACAAGGATGGATCATAACTAGTTTAAGTGACTAGAATTTCAAACATCCATAGGGTATGAGCATGGTTAAGCAATAGGTGCACATGTTGTTTAACTATGATGCTCGTATCTATTCCCAATAGTAATTGATGCTTTTGTGTTACACTGTAGTGCAATTGAGGGTGATTGCAAGAATTTAAGGAAATCTATAACAAGGACATGAATTTTAACTTAATACTCTTTGGATACTTAAGTTTGGACATTTAAGTTGTGCATGTATGAGGTGTTAATGTGAAATTAAGTTAGATGTGAGTCACAATGACAAATTATCCTAGCTTGAGCAGTTCGGGACATTGGAAGCAGTTGTGGATAGGTGCCAATGGGGTACCTAGGATAAATCTTGGTTAGGGACATTGAATTCGCCTTGGAAATGACTTTCAATGTCATGGGGGTTAAAGTTTTAAATGATTTAATGTCCTAAACTAAGGTTTGTAAGAAGTTTCAAGACTTTCAAGTTCAAAGAGGTTTGGAATGTAAAATTGAGGCTAGCATCATTTAATATTATTTTAAATGAGGACAAGGCCAAAGAACTAGGCAGCACATTATTGCATGTGGAAGCCCCACTGAAAATCAAAATTTTCCAAATGTCCAGTTTGGATCAGTTTTGGGTTGCACGCAAGTGTATCTTCCATGTTGGGCTGTTTTTTCTCCCATTTTGGGCTGTTTGGGGCAAATCTAAGTGTGAAGAACTCAGTTGTGAGTAGGGAGACAACTACTGAAGCTTCTGGACAACAAGGAAAGCTGATCTAGAGCAAATTCTGGGGCTGTAAACAGCAGAATACCCTAAAAAATAGAGGTTATTGAGACTTGCTGGTGCAGAAATTAGGGTTTCAAACAGCAGCAAAACCCAAAGAATCAGTAGGCAACCTGATTTTCTCTCTCTAAAACAACAGGGAATTGCTATTACATCACTTTCTTGGCATTAAATTGAAGGTCTCTCAACCCTCTGGTGTCCGCCATCATCTCAGCAAATCTAAAGATATTCAGCACTCTTTTGCTGAATTCAGATCTAACTACTGCTGTAATTTGGGTTTATCAGCTGTCTTCAAAAGCATGCCATTAAATCTAAGCCATTGTCAATCATTCTCAGTTTTGCTCAGCTATTTGAAGGTGGACAGTAGTGTTTATACTGTCAAAACCCTAATTCACAACAAAAATTAAAGTTTCCCAGCCACCTTGAAGTGTGTGCCCATTAAATAGGAGCCCAAAGATCAAAGCAGCTGCTGTTGGAGTCTTGCTCTATTTTTTTCCAATCTTTGCGGTCTTAAGTGCGACGTGTCTTTGGTCTTTGTGTTGGTCCTTGGCTTAGAATTTGGCCCTAGCTTTGCCTTTTGTTTTGGCCCTAGCTTTGGCTTAGAAATTGATCTTCGTGCCTTCTTTGGTGGACTTCTTGTTAGTCCTCTTGAACTTCATGTTGGTGCTGTTGACTTTCTTGGTCTTCTCGGCCTTCATCTTCACTTGGGCTTGACTCTTCTTTGAAACACACATCTTGGAAGCATAAGGTTTACATCATTTTTGGGAGAAATAGTGTCTTGGCTCAATTGCTTCTTGGCATACATAGGATTTGTAAGCATTACATTGGTCCTTGAAAGGTATCATGGCTTTGGCATACATCCGTTGTTTGGGTCATTCATATTGGCTTCATGGAATTGATATTGGCTCTTGGCCTCAATGCAATGCTTCAATTTGAGGTCCATGGTTGACTGGGCTTCAAGTATAATTCTACAAACTAGCATTTCTAGCTTCACTGACTTAATATTCTTGATACCTTTGCTTGAATTGCTTCTTGTGGCTATTAAATACAAGACTTTATCTTTGCTTTCAAATACAAAAGATTTAATAACTCTACTTTACATATGCCATGTACATGTTCTGTGATGTTACACATTCACCCACACATCCACCACCACATCACATGCATACATTTGGTAACTATGAAGTTTATACAATTATGCCATCCCATAACTATGAAGGTTACATTGTTGTTTATTTATGCCATCCCATGCCCTCACCCACCCAAAGTCCTTGACAATTGACCCCTACTTTTTGCCATCCTTGTGTGAGCAACGAAAATTAAAGGACTGAATTATCATGCATTAAGTCCAAATTTAGCTCCACATAAACAACCCCAAAAAGAGGTAGAGAGAATGCATTAAGTCCTTGATTCTCTCCACCTCTTGCTCGGTTTACAGAGTCCCATTCAAAATGGAACTCTTCATGATTTACATCAGTGCACCCCTTGATTCTCTCCACCTCTTGCTGACTTTACAGACTCCCATTCTGACTGAAACTCTTCATGATTTACATCAGTGCTTGCAATCATTGACTCGGCACACAACTATGCTTGTGACCATAGTAACAAGGGGCAGTTGTCTTGGACCCTGAGACACACAGACTCCATCTCAAACACATCTCTCGAAGGGGACATCAAAATGGGACAGGGGGACATCCCTTATCCCGTCCCTAACAATTGTCTTCCCATCCTAGGGTCCCTACCCCTTGTCAAGAAGGGCTGACAAGGGACCTTTTTTTTTTTTGAGTTTTCAACCTCCTTCCAAGCGGTTTAATATATTAGTCACCTTTGTTTCTTCTCGTGCATATACATATAGAAAATCAGAAGACTCTCATACGGAGCCATACCAAATCAGCCCACATCTCACACACATTTTTTTCATAACGGAGAGCACACTTATGCATGCATGCCCATGCACATGTTCTGTGATAGTACATATTCACCCCCACATCTGCCCACCACATCACATGCATACATTTGGTAGCTATGAAGTTTATATGGCGTGCAAACTCACGCGACATCAGAATGCAAAATCAAACGAAAATTAACTTCAAAAAATCCATCTATCGGAACGAAGTGTGGAAAGAAGAAAAAGTGGGCAGGACAACGCACCAGATAGGCCTATCACATCAGAATAACGTTTTGACAGGGATAGCATGCATTGGCATGGGAAAAACTGTAAAAAAGTTCCCGAAACTGGAAAGAAAAATTAATACGGAAAGATCCGGCAGTTGAAACCCAACGAGGTGATCACAAAAAATGTTCGCAAGAATGGGTCAAACAGGATGGGTAAGGTCGAACGCAATTCCGGGGATGGTAAGGTGCATTCGCATGGGAAAAATGGCAAAAAGGTCAACAAAAACAAAGTCGGAAATTCATACAGAGAAATCTGGGCATTGGGAAAAATCTCAAGGGAAGCTTTGGGATAGGGGCACTAGGTCAAAATGCAGGTCCGTCCCATGCTACTACAATGTGGGCAAGGGGCATCCATCCTAATCCCAATTTTTTCTCTCTCACATCCACAATATGCTAAAGCTCTCATCATCATGCCTCTCATTCAAGCTGCCACCCTGCCCTTGGAGCTGCCTCTCCCATCAGCTGGAAATTTTGCCCTTGCTTCTAGTGGTGCCGTCATCACTCCAGGACTACCACCCAGCAGCCAACAGTGCTGCCACTGCTGCTGTCATCTGCCCTGTGCTGCCACCCTGCCCTTTGGAGGATCCTATGCACCTGTGTTTGTGTTTTTCATTGAGCATTGTCTCTATCGTTTGCAACAGTCACCTACTCTCAAATCCTCTCTAGGTGGCTGTGTTTTGGCAGTCAGCTGCGCCACACTCCATCACAGACTGCTACTAGACTGTACACTGCTCTGTTTGGTCATTCCAGCCCCAAACACCCACTATGTTTTCACATCTGGCCTGCTACCCTGCTGTCCACAGTTCTCTGCATCAGAATTTCACTCTGCATTGGTGGTTTTCTGCATTCAGGATCCATTATCTGAAGGACAACAATCTCCCTCAATCTGCTCCAATGAGAGTCAGTGATTGTTGGAGAGTCTCTGTTCCTTGAGCTTCCTTCATCAGTATCAAATTGCTTTCATTCATTCATCAATTTCTTCTTTTTTCCCTTTTGTATTCTTGTGTGACACAACTATGTTTGAGTCATACTCATACACTCTCTTCAGTGTTTTCTCTGCAAACTCTGGTGTATATTCACACCCTGAACCTGACCCGGTCTTCATCCCTGTCCCATGTTACTATGCTTGTAACTAAGGTCCTATTGAACCATAATTAATATGACAAGCCCTAATCTACCCTTGCACACCCTCAACAAACACATTGAGCAGCTCCAAATTAATAACGTTAACAATCTCAAAAAGGCACAGTAACAAGAACCACGAGAGAAAGACTGACTACTAATAAGAGTAAACCTCAATGCATTTTTCTGTTTTGATCACTTTTACAAAGAGAGATGTTAGAAACGCACTGCTCTTTCCCTCCACTTTCTTTGACAATACGCCGATAATGTACAGATCCCTTTGGACAAGGATAAACCTGTAAAGAAGCAACCAATATCAGCCCTTGAAGTGATCTGAAGCCTTCTTCCATTTAAAAAAGTTCAGCTATTTAACTCGTTTTTGATGGAGAACAAAAGCATTTGCATTGTTAAAAAAATATTGTACAAGGGTGAGCACTAAACATGTCACCTCAACAATAAGATCCAACTCTGTCAATGCTTCTCGTACACGCCGACAAAAAGGGCACGCTTCTGCAAGCATCAAACGCTTCGTAAGACTTTTTGCAAGAACATGATTGAAGACTTGTCTGAAAACATACAATCAAATGTTTCCAATAATAAAAATGCAAAGGCCCAAAATTTTTGGCTAATACAAAAGAGAGATTTTTTCAAAATGGCAATGAGTTGTATGTGACCAAGAACCACAATCATGATGAGTCTAAACCATCACTAACCTTTTTGTCATTCTCTTAACCTTTGCCCTAAAACTTAGGATCCAAATATAAGCTGCTCCATCTCACCACAGATTGTTTATGACTCTTTATAGACACACCCTCATTGGACACTAGCTCTTGGAGACTTGGAGTTGCTTTATCATACCGTCAATGGCTTCATAGATTTTCCCAAAACACAATTTACAAAGCATTCAAAAGCCTCAACATATGCACAATCTCCCAATTCTCTATACCTTCTCCTTACATTCTGTTCCTACACCAATAGAAGCCAATGCAAACGTAGTATACTTCTCACTCATGAAGAGCTGCTTCAATGCACCGTTGCACTCTTTCAAGTGACCCAATATCAAGAAGCCATACCAACTTGAGAAATTACTTTTTAATTTATCTTTTCTTTAACGCATGCCCACAAATTTGGTGGTTCGAAAAAATGTAACGATCAGATTGGCCTTCTCAATCACTCTCTCAACTCACGTCAATTTCATGATGTCCTTCAACAAAATATTCAAACAAAAGTGCAATGCAAAAAATACACTCCAATGCACTTATAGTAGTCCTCAAAAGATGACACTGTTTACAAACTCAACATCTGTAACAAAATACCACAACAAGCTATGGATCAATCACCTCAATGATAGCTACACCATAAAAACAGGAAATGGTGAGATGAGCTGCTTACACACTAGAACAGCTTCCCTCAACAAAGCTATCTCAATAGCTCATCCCAAACTAAGGGCCATTCCCTATGCCATCCTTGACAAGGGGACAAACAAGGTACGAGAAAGGGGATGCATGCTCTTGTCCAGGATGAAAAAAGGGGACAGCCAAGGAACAGGTGGAGGGTGTTCATATGCACCCCTAGTGCATCACACATGCACTCACTCACATTTATCTACACGGCACATTCAAGCTTTAAAAATCAAACTTACACACATGCACACACTCTTTGCTAGATAAAAGTACAAGTATAGATAAGTATTTTAGTATAAATTAAAATACAACAAGTATGTCATCCCATCCTCTATCGCCATCCTTTGCCTTTGATCCCCATTTCTATCATCATTCTCTCACATATGTACTCTTGTCCCTAAAGTTTCATGCATAAACATGAAGTATAGCTCACCTAGTGAATATGATTCTATGCAATGGATTGACCTCTTTCATGTGTCACTCCATCCATCAGCAACGAGCATCATCCCATTTTTTGTCCGTATTCACTTCTTGTTTCTTCTCCTTGACAAGAACATGCAATTTTTTGAATGATGTGGACATATAGTTTAGGTCATACTCCCCAATTTTCTTAAAATATTCAAACCTAGCAACATAGCAAGCCAACGTGATCGTGGTAAAAGAGCAACATAGCAAGCCAACATGGTCGTCGTAAAAGAAGTGGTCTATAGTTGTATGGGCCTCCTACTTCAATGGGTCCCAACCCCCCAAGGGTACTTTGTGAAAACCGACCTTCCATAAATAAACAATAGTACATGCTAATACTATTGCTTTTAAACTAGCGTTTCAAACAAATTAGCAAGCCACACACACAAACAAAGCTAGATTTCCGTTGCACAATTAAATAATTTCCTGCAAACACCAACACCAAATTAGCCCCCAATCCTAGCACCCCTTTCGAGTTTCTTACCATAAGCATACTATGTGACTTACCGCTAGGTAAGCATGCATAGATACGAAGTGGTTTTATAAAGTTAAAAGACAAGTTGACGTATCTGAGGTGCAAAGCCTGCCTAGTTGCTAAGGGCCATGCACAGCAACAAGGTATTGATTTCGAGGAGACCTTTGCTCCTACCTCTTCCATTACCACCATCACATGTGTCGTGCACTTGCTGCCCATATTCATTGGCAAGTACATTAGCTTGATATTACAATTTATATCTCCACGACTACTTGACAAAGGAAATATATGTCACCCAACCTCCAAGCTTTGAAGTCAAGGGGTTAGAAGAAAAGGTATACCACTTGAAGAAAGCTTTGTATGGCTTAAAGTACTCCTCAACCCTTTATTCATTCTCATTTATTGCATCTGGGTTTCCATGATAGTCCTACAAAGGATACTTTATATATTTGACACATGAGAATTCAACTGTGCTAATTTGCATTATGCATGTTGATGATATGCTTGTTATTGGGACCAATGCTAATCAAGTTGCAACATTTATGTAATATCCCCACCCCCTCTTCATGCGAATGGGGGGCTTGTGGAAAGGACTATAAATAAAGGTTATAACCTTAGGAATACCTACCTCTCCTTTTAATCCGACAACAACCCTCGTTTTCCCACCAATCACATCATTGAACGGATCACTGTCAAGCAGCCTGTCGTCATCACCAAGTTAGTCACCTCCATTAACATAGACTAGATGAAGCAAACCAGAGAAAGAGCACAAGAGATAAGCTAGAGGAGATAGAAAGAAAAAAAGGTATATTAATATCTACAGAAGGCCAAATTGGCCTATGAGACCAAAATGTTACATCTGAAATTAAGGATGCCTGAAGGGCTACAGCGCCAATTGGAGGCACTACGGGCCTTCTGCCAGGATAACGACCTCATTGTGAACCTGGGGAAGACCAAGGTCATGGTGTCAACACTTCAACCCAATGGATTTGACGGTCAGTATGCCCCTTCACATACGGCAAGAAAACCATGGAAGTGGTCCAAAGATACGTCTATCTGGGGATTGCATTTTCAGGACCGAGATTCACATTGAGAAAGGCAACAGAAGATAGATTGACACGAGGCTATGCAACCCTTGGATCCATGGAGAACCAATGTGCCCGCATACAATTCTAGGAGCCCCGTACAAAGCTCTGACTATTTGACACTCTAGTCACACCAGCACTCTTGTATGGGGCTCCCATATGGGGATCCAGTCTCTACCACATGAGGAGGGCCACACAGGACCAGCCACTGCCTCAGGAGGAGGCCACCTATGAGGGATGGGAGTAGATGGAGAGATCCCTGGTACTTATGATCTCATGGATGATCCGGAGCAAGTCCTCTGTGCCACATGAGATTATTAGAGCAGAGATGGGGGCACCGCCCATCGTAGTTGAGGCCCTCTTCCAAATAGTGGCCTTCTTGCACCGACTATGGGACTTGCCTCGGCATCGGTACCCCAAACTCGTGCTGGAATCATCCAAACAACTTGCACTGCAAGAGGACATTGAATGCTGGTATGCCCAAACAGAGACCTGGCTACAGCCACATGGCCTACACATGGACCACCTCTCCCCACTACAATACAACCTAGATTGCCCCCACCTGGAGCTCAGCCAGGAGGAGGTGAACCGTTTCATTAGAATGGACATCATTCAGCTACACGGCCAAGACATGGGTGACTCCTACAGAAGACCTAAAGACAAAGAAGGCTTTCTACCGGGAGCACTTCCTGCACATATCTCCAGATGGCTTCATTACCCGCCCAAGCTACATGGACACACACTTGTCCCATGGAGTCAGAAGCGCCATGGGACAAGTGTGAACCATTTCATTAGAATGGACATCATTCAGCTACACGGCCAAGACATGGGTGACTCCTACAGAAGACCTAGGGACAAAGAAGGCTTTCTACCGAGAGCACTTCCTGCACATATCTCTGGACAGCTTCATTACCCGCCCAAGCTACATGGACACACACTTGTCCCATGGAGTCAGAAGCGCCATCGGACAAATCTGTACATCTTCACACCAGCTACGGGTCAAGACATGTAGATATGGGGCCCACCCCCTCCCCCTAGAAGATCGGATCTGCCAAATCTGCGAGCTCGAGCCAGAGACAGAAGAACACTACATATGCAGGTGCCTAGTGTACTACGAGATCTCGGGACGCTTCCACTGCATGTTCAAAGAAGGATTCGGGCCACTCTCGAGAGTGATGGATTTCAAGGACCAGAGATGCCTTGGGGTCTTCCTACTAGAAATACGGCGCCACAGAGACCACTTCCTCCAGACCTCAAAGTAGAGACAGGGAGCCGCCCAACGCCTGCTCATAGAATTCTACCGAGAGCCAACTACCATCCCCACCCTTGAGCCCCCACTAGCCCCACTGACCTCCCGGCCGCAGGGGACCATCCTAGCCATAGCCACGGCAAGAAGCAAAGCCTGGCACCCATGCCCAACCGGCCCCCGCAGGATGCACATGTCGAGGATACAAGGGATACTATGCTGCCATCGAAGGTCCTTGCTCCGCATGGGTCCACCATAACCTGTGACCACTCATCAGTGGCCAGCTCCAATGCACTTTTCTTTATATCTAATTAGTGCAAAGGAAATAAATTTAATAAATCATTATATAGACAAATTAATGAAAAAGGATACAAATTCTATTTCTATAGAGTTGTGACAAGTATGCAGTTAGTCTTTATACTGTGGAGCGTCAGCCACCTCTTCCTGACCCACTTGAGCCTTGTCCAGAGACCACCACTTTCTTTATAGAAAGTAGGGTCCAAGACGCCATTGACAGACTTAGCAGAGAAAAGGCACAAGATCATGATGGATTAGTAGCCGAGCACTTGATCCATGCTAGAGATTTGGTGGCAGGATTCCTAGCATACATGTTTAATAGAGCCATGTGTGAAGGCCTACCAGAAAGCTAGAGCACGAACACTATTGTGCCTATCCTCAAGTCAGGAGACCCTGCTCTACCCAGTAACTATCGGACTATCATGGTTGGGCATACATTGGCTAAGTTATATGCTTCCATCCTTGAGCATGAGTTAAGCAAGTGGGCACAGATGTGGGGTCTTAGAGCACAAGGACACACTGGCTATAGGAGAGGCTTCTCCACATTGGATCACATCCTCACACTCAGAGCAATCATTGAGGAGGGAAGGGCCCATGGCCGACCGACCTACTGCTGCTTTGTGGACTCCCGCAAAGCCTTTGACACAGTACCAAGAGCCAAGGTACGAGCTAGGGACAAAGATGGCTTTCTACCGCGAGCATTTCCTTCATACTATAGATGATGGATTTATTGTTCGCCCGAGATACATAGACACCCACCTTTCTCATGGGATCAGATGTACTATTGGCCAGTTGCGCACCTCCTGACATCAGCTAGAGATCGAGACTAGCAGATATAGATCCATCCCACTAGAGGAGCGCATATGCCAGATATGCCAATTAGAGCTAGAGACAAAGGAGCATTATATCTGCTGTTGCCTAGCGTATTATGAGGTCCATGGTTGTTTCCACTGTCTCTTTAGAGACAGATTTGGACCACTATCCAGAGTCGTGGATTTTACCGATTAGCGATGCCTTGGCCTCTTTCTTCTTGAGATACGACGGCTTCGTGACATGCGCCTCAGGAGTACAACTGCTCCAAGACACTGAGGCCCTTCACAGAGGCAGCTCACAGACTTCTTTGCAAAGGAGACTCAGAAGACTTCAACACAGTTACAGCCACAATCCACAAGAGAGCCTTTCTCACCGCCACAGTCCACACACAGGCATGGATCTAGACATCCTAGGCCTCAACACACACATTGACGACACCTTCATAGGCGGATGCAGGGGATTATTGCTTGGGCTAGAGCTAGGCCCTCCATACCCACATGAGATTGTACCATTTGGAGCTCATTGTTACTAGATAGAGCTCTATGTTTTACACATAGCCATAGTTAATTTCCTTTCTTATTTTGCTTTGTGCTACATACTTTGCCCAGACAGTTGTACCATCATACACGTGATTGTAACTCATGGTCTCATAGGTCATTTTGGCCTTTTGTAGACGTTAATATATCATTTCATTTCTCTCTTTTGTACATATTATACCTTCATTATTTAGTATTCAGCATTCATCCACTCTCTCTCTCTCTCTCTCTCTCATAATGGGTAACTTATATTAATTACGAAGAAAGTATAGGATAACACGATTACAAAGTGCAAGGTGACTCTAGGCCATCATATATGAACCAAATACAATGGATTCAACAAATGGACAAGGATGAGTGTGCAAGAGGCACCCCGGGACTAGATAGACATAGATGCTCAAGATTGTTGACAAGATTTTGCCACATGGGCCTAGACCTTTGTTGTCGATGTATCTTGTACACCATCTTCAAAGAAGTCCCCTAGCATAGCAAAACATTTGAACCTACGAGGGTCAGCCCGTTGAGGAGGAAGGTCCACCTATAGTGTGGAAGGTAGAACTTGCATACTTGCAATCCCATGGAGTGATGACTCGACCAGCAGTGTCAAAAGCCAACTGGGCTAGAGGGTCACGAGCAGTGTTGTTGTTGTTGCTCTTTGGGGAGCTATAGATCCTTGGGAGTAGTAGCAACTCGACCAGTCGATGCCTCTGAGGATGTCTCGGGAACACAAATAAGTGCACAGGAGATTCGGCGATGAAGAAGGGTCAACATGTACTATTAGGCATAGAAGTCTCCTTGGCTTTTCCCTTATTGTGTCGAGCTCACATCCATCCGTGTGTCTCCAAATCTAAAGGAGGAGCTGGTTGCTTGGGTTTAGACTAGCTAGGCTGAATAATATGTTGCTTAACAAGACGAGGGGGTATGTTTTGGTCCTTATCCATGGGCTGGTCCACCAAGGTACTCTTTCCATGTGGACATTCTGCCAAGAAGTGACCCAGTTGACCACGAGAAACAATGTCCAGCAAAAGTACCCCACTTGAGCCAAAACCAAAGAGGCCGCATACCATTGCAATTGAGGCCCAACTAGTTGGGTTTCTTTCTAGTTGTATTCCATAGCATACACAGCCATTTTCTATTAGCTGCCTTCAAAATGGAGGGCACCAACAGTGAACACATGACCCACTACAGCAATAGAATCCTTGAGGAAGGCCCGGTAAACAGCCAAGCAACACTCTACTTCCACCCATATCAGACATGCTTGCTTGAACAAACACTGGAAGTCTAACATGGAACACCATGAAACAATATGCACCAACTATTTATCAAAAAAGAGGAGTTGATGTGGAGAAGAAAATCTCATGCGAAGGGAGAGCAAAGCATAACCTCAGAAGCCACACTGACTAGCAAAAATTTCCTCCACACCATCAGTCTAAAGAAGAGATGTCAAACACTAATGGATCCTGATCAAGACCGGAATCCGACCATGAAGAGAGAATGACACCTCACTCATGAAAGGCTGATAAGGAGTGAAGGACCTCCTAAGTATTCACGAGCGTGTCCAAGATCTCTTCCTCCACGCAAACAAGAGTAGCTCAATTATTGTGCTCAAAATACTCCTTCAAAAGAGAGTTAGCAAGCTCTAGCAATTGTTCCCAATTTGGCTCTAGCAAATCCTACAAGGTAGAAGCCACCTGAGCATACGAGCATAGCAGAGAATCATCCAAGTCAAGGGCCTCAAGAGCAGCAAAAAATTCTTCATGCTTGCTACATTTAACAGATGGTTGGACATCATGGGGGAGTTGAACCATGTCATCAATGCAAGGCTCTATGTCTTCTACCACCACATCTTCTTCTATGTCGATGTCTAGATTCAAGGCTATAACATCCCAGCCCATAGTCTCCATATCCAAGCTCATTATCAAGATATGGGTGCTATTAGCTATTCGTGATGTGTCGCTCAGTATCATGCTGCCTGGTCCAGATGCACAATAGCCTCAGCAAGCGGGCAAGCTTGCAACAGTGTGCACAAAAGGAGGGGGTGTGCTAGGCAACAAGGTTGAAGACAGAGAAGGCTGAACCCTGCACAGTGCTACAAAAATGAGCTACAGAAAGGGCACGCAAACACCCTAGCTATGGGCCAACAGCTGATGTAGGGGGGGCATACTCAAACGCTTAGGTTGGAAGGAACAAGGCAGACACTAGGGCTGCAAGAAGGTGCATAGAGGCATAGGGGGCATCAGTGCAGTCAA
Source organism: Lygodium microphyllum (assembly GCF_053477565.2). NCBI lineage: Eukaryota > Viridiplantae > Streptophyta > Polypodiopsida > Schizaeales > Lygodiaceae > Lygodium > Lygodium microphyllum. The sequence goes on from NC_141138.1 coordinate 64,010,121, forward strand.
GCACTGCACAGACAACACGGTAGGTACATGGAGCTATAGAACCACACTGCAAGGGTGGCACGCAAGCGTGCAGGCTACAAGGCGGTGCACAGGCGTGCAAGCCACAAGGGTCACACAATCTCTTTTTTTTTTCATAAAGGGTAATTGTACTAATTATGAGAAAAAAAGTACAAGATCACATGACTACAAAATGCACAATGGCTCTAGGCCATTGTGCATAGTCACAATGAAGGTACAAAGGAAGCGAAGTGACTAAAGGGAGGCAAAAGAAACTGCAATTGGCCAAACAAGCAAATCTTGTCTAAGCATCTCTCTCTCTTTTTTTCGTAAAAGGTAATTGTATTAATTACGAAAAAAAGGTACAAGTTTACATGGTTACAAGATACACGATGGCTCTAAGCCATCGCGTGTAATCTCTCTCTCTCTCTCTCTCTCTCTCTCTCTTTTGTAGAATCCCAATACAAAGCCACGAAAAAGTTACACGAGTCATGGCAAAGACCCAAAGGAAATTGCCATATGCCAGAGAAGCAAGTCCTCCCGAGGGAGCAAGTCCGAGTGCCGAATGAGATCTATCTGCCAATGCAAGAGACCTTTAAGCCGGCAATGTATCTCGATACATTAGAGGCCGAATCAAAAAGAAAGGCATTCCGAGTGGTCCAATTGTGCCAGCATCCCCAATATTTCAAAAAGTGGAATAAGATCTTCATATGCAACGGTGGCGGTGTGGGGTATTTTGGGTGTGCAAAAACCCAATCAAAAGGGGTTAGTGAGAACCCCACCAACGTGCGCCAAATCTGTGACAAAAGCGACCAGATATTCTTGGCGAGCGGGCAAGAAATAAATCGATGTCGGGCCGATTCCACGGTAGTGGTGCAAAAGAAACAATTGCCGTTCGAGATTCGACGCTTGGAAAGGGCCGAGGCAAGAGGAAGACCACCAATCATCGCCCGCCAAAGAAAGACCTTACATTTGAAAGGTGTCTTATTCAACCAGCCCTCCATCACAGTTGCCTTCCACCATGACTGAGATTTCCGCAATCCCCAGACAGTATTAGCTTTAACCCCCACCCATTGATGATCCTTAATCAGAGCCCAAATTTCAAGTTGATCCTAGTGGGTTCGGCCGCGAACGTTTCGTTGTAAGGCGGACTCGAGAAACCCTAGGCGACAAACCCCATAACATTCCATAGGAATGTCGGGCAGTGTCGCTTAGATTTGTCTCTCAATAGACCACTAAAAGCATGCTTGGACAGCTGATAGGCGGGCACGTTATAGTTGGTATCAGAGTGAAACTTTGTAATAATACTTGATTGATATAAAGTTCGTAGGCATATTCTAAACAGAGTAACCTAAGTGGTATGACTTGATTGGTAGGCACCTTCTGCACCCACAAATGCTGACATGCAAGAGAAGAAATTCGAAACGAATAGACTGAGCTCCATGCATTCAAAATCGTAGTAGTCCAAGGCAGCAATGGCAAGAAATATGTGAGCATTGGCAACATAATTGTCTGGGCTACTTTGAGACGAACATGGAAGGGCCAGGCCTGAGACTTCCAATACAGAAACTTAGCCGCCAGTTTTTGATAAATCCACTGCAGAAGCTACTTTGGGGAAACATCAACACCCAAAGGGTACCCAAGATGCCTGACAATGGAGCCACAAGGAACAACCATACCTTGCCAGTCCAATGACTGCAAATCCGACTCCGTGCAGCTGAGAATGGCTGATTTCAACGCATTGACGCGAAGGCCGGATGCCTGACCAAAGAGAGCCCAAACATCCAATGCTTTGCGAAGGTTATCCTAGTCTGCACGCAAAATCATAAAGCTATCATCAGCCAAGGATTGACTAATGAAGTGCTGTCCAGAAGGAAGCGACAATCTAGCCAACTGCGTAGAAGCTGCCATATAAGATAACATTGAAAGAACTGGATGAGTCGCAAGGGCAAAGAAGAGAGGGCTCAAAGGGCACCCCTGTCTGACAGAGCAGAAAAGGACAAATGGCTCAGTAATGCCTCCATTCAGCATGACTCGCGAAGACACCGTAGCACTGATGGTGTAGATCAGACGAGACATCCGAGCACCAAAGCCCATAGCAGACATAAGTTCAGCAAAACGAAAGACCAGTCCAGATAGTCAAAAGCCTTTTCCAGGTCCAATTGAATCAGTACGACCTCCTGATTAGAATGCCTTGCATAATCAATCGCCAGTTGCGCATTTAATACATTGTGCAGAATGTTTCGGCCCTTAATGAAACCATATTGAAGAGGGTGCACAATGGCAGGGAGATGCTTATGTAGCCGATTCGCCATTACTTTGGAAAAGATTTTATACATAGAACCCATCAAAGAAATTGGGCGCCAATGTTTCAACGTAGACGACGAAGGAACCTTTGGAAGCAGTTTAATAAGTCCTTTCCATGAGGAAGGCATGATCCCCATTTCCCACACCTGCTGAAACAAAGCCTTCAATGGTTTTGCCAATTGGGTAGCAAAAGCCTCAAAGAACTCATTGGTGAGACCATCCCAGCCAGGACTTTTATCCTTGGGCAAGTGTAACAAAACGTCCATAACCTCCGCCTCACAAATATCTAACTCCATAGTAGCTTGCATGTCCTGCGAAACCTAATTGCGGACCAGGTCATAAACAACCGAACGGGCCTGAGTAGTTTGGACTGAAGGTGGAAAAGTGGAACCAAGAAGATCGAGGAAATAATTCCTACACATATGCACAATAGTCTGCGGATCAAGGACCAAGTGGCCTTCTGCATCCTGGAGTCTAGTCATATTCTCTTGAGCAGGAGAGGCATGGAGAGCTCGAAAGAACTTATGAGTCTGACATGCACTATCTTGCAAAGTCTCCATCAGATGTTGCAATTTGGCCTGCTGATACGATTTCAACTGAAACTCTTTAATAAGATCAGCCACCCGCATTGCCAGTGCTAGCAGAAATGCATCATCTGGAGTGTCCACCAGCAGAGAACGAACCAAAGCCAGCAGGTCCTCCGCTGCTTGTTGACGCCGCCGACAAAGAGAGGCATGATGGATCCCATACTGCCGAGCAACCCGCTGCACATTAGAGAGCAATCGTTCAAACAAAGCAGTACCCTGAGAGAAGAAGTCCAATAAGAATCAATCAATCAATTGCTGCATATAGCCCTGAAAGATTGCGTGCTTCAAATAAGACAAGTTGAAACGCAAAGGGAGTCTCTCCAGAAATTGCTTAAAAGGTGCACTGGGTTGTGTAAGCAGCTCAAGCTGCAAAGGGAAATGGTCCGACAAGGCATATTGCTGCAATACTTTCATTTAGAGCATCTCAGGAAGGAAATCATCATTCTGCATGATGTATATGCAGTCCAACCGCGACCATGTTGTTGCATACTGGGCAGAATGGAAAGTAAACCCTGTAGAAGACGGGTGTAGCCAGGACCAGAGATCTTGCTTAAGAACAGCAAGAGCCAACTCATGCCACATACGACTTTCCGGCGCGTCCATTACCGAATGCTCCAATGTGGACTGGGAAGAATCAACACACATATTGAAATCCCTCATCAAGAAGCCCCGTCTGCCAAGTGACAAGGAAGTCTGCAAAGTATGCCAAAGCTCCCGGCGAGATAAAGGATCATTCGGAGCATAGAAGCCAAGTAACCATAAGATCTCCCCTTCAAATAAAATTTCAATCACCAGAAAGCAGCCATGTACATCATTTTTAATAAGAACAGGCTGATATTTTTCATGTACAATCATGAGCACACCCGAATAATGCATGGCCTGTGTCCCTGCATAGAACAAACGAAAGCCATGGCAATCCACAGCTTTTCCGGCTTCTCCGTGACTCTTGTGCTCAACAACACACAAGACATCCCACTGATTCTCATGCAATACAGTCCACATGGCATGTTGCTTGTGGCGAGAACAAATTCCTCGCACATTCCATGGGCTATTTTCATCTGTATTCAAAACAAAATCAGGTACGAGGCACAGCTTGCCTCGATTTGACTTTTTCTGCGAGAATGTCCAGGACTCCCTCATCCAAGAAATCTGCCAACACGGCAAAAGAGTTCTGAGGACCAGATTAGACGGCATATCTGGTGGCTTGGAGATGAAACGGGAATAACGACAATCCCACGAAGTAATGACGTTGCCTCTGGTATCAAAAGCCAACTTAGCAGGTGGACCCTTTGGACGATCCGAATACACTCTCCTAGTGGGCTGACGACGGGGGGCAAAGAAAACCATAGCAGGAACAGAGTGCTCTGAAGACAACATTTCTTTACTGCGCATATAGGTACGCATGGAATCTTGTGAGGCAGTAGGCACAGTATTCTCCATGCCAGTAACAACCTTGTTGCCTTTTTTCGCGCGTACTTTAACCAGTCAGTGCCACGGGAATCCAAACCCGAAACCTGTTGTTTACCTTTATCCAAAACTTTAGGTGGGTGGATAGCATCCTGCGACCGAGTATCACACACCATATCTTCCATGGGCAGCGCAACATGCCCAGCATCTGAAGTGTGTTGCTGCTCTAGGCATTCGGCCATAAAATGCCCCAATTGTCCACAGGAAAAGCAATGTCCTCCAAAATTGCCCCATTTTAAACGAAAGTGTAAAGGATGCATGCCAGAGCAATTGAGATGTAACCAAGCAGGCCTTTTCCTTGCAGTGTCCCATAACATACACAACCAGTTGCAATTCACGGCCCTTAGACTTGGAGGGACTAGAACAGTGCCCACAGCGGCCATAGCGTCCTTCAACACAGGCGGGTGGGTCGTCAGGCGGAGCAGGCAGGCAGTCGTCAGGCAGGTGGGTCTTCAGGTGCGCAGGCAGTCGTCAGGCGCGCAGGCAGTCGTGAGGCGCGCAGGCAGGCGTCAAGCGGCAGTCAGGCGCGCAGGCAGTCGTCAAGCGGCAGTCATCAGTCTCTCTCTCTCTCTCTCTCTCTCTCTCTCTCTCGTAATGGGTAATTATATTGATTACAAAAAAAGTACAATATATCAAGATTACAAAGAGCAGGTTGGCTTTAGGCCATCATGTTTAAACCAAATACAATAGATTCAACAAGTGCAACATGATGAGAATCTTCAAAGAGGTCCCCCAACACAGCGAAGGAAATGGGTCTGTGATGTTCAGCCTGTGAGAAGGAAGGCACATCCGCTAGATGGGAAGAATAATTTGGATATGCACAATCCCATGAAGTGACGATTGACTCTACCGGCAGTATCAAAAGCCAACTGAGCTAGAGACTTGTAGGCACACAGCAATGATCAAGATGATTGCTCATTTTTTTGGTGCTCTTTAGGGGCCTACGAGTCCTTGGCAATAATAGGAACTCGAGCGGCAGGCACATCCAAGGATTTGTCTCAACGACACGAATAAGTGCAGCGGGTATCCTACAAAGAAGAAGGGTTAGGAGGTGCTCTGGGGACAGAAGTCTCCTTTGTGTTTCATTTGTTGCAATCTATTGCTCAGTAAAGTAGGGAGGTGTATTCTGATCCCTATCCATGGGCTGATCCACCAAGGCACTCTTTCAATCTAGACATTCGCCGATAAAATGACCCAGCTGACCATAGGAGAAGTAGTGGCCAGCAAAAGTACCCCACTTTGAGCCAAAACCAAAGAAGGCCGCATGCCTATACAATTGAGGCACAACCAATTGGGTCACTTCCTAGCAATATCCCACAACATGCATAATTTGTTTCTGTTGATTGCCTTCAAACTAGGGATACCAAGTTCCAACACATGGCCTTTGGCAGTCATTGCATCCTTGAGAAGGGCCCAATAGATAGCTGAACAATTCTCCACTTCCACCCATACTGTGTTGTTTCAATATGCACCAACTGTTTCTCAAAGAAGAGGGGCTACTTTTGGAGAAGAAAATCACACGCCGAAGCTAACAAAAGGGCAACCTCGTAAAATCCATGTGGACCGGTGAAGATCTCCTCCATATTATCAGTCTAAAGAATAGAGGTCAGCCACTGGCAGATCCTGGCAAACACCGGAATTTGATGCATGAAGAAGAGAATAACATTGTGCTCATAGAAAGCTAAAAAGGAGCAAAGAACCTCTTGAGTTAGCCTTTTTATATCCAAAACCTCCTCCTTCACACAAATAGGGATAGCGCAATGATTATGCTCAACATATTCTTTCAAGAGGGAGTTCACAAGCTCGCACAACTATTCCTAGTTTGATTCTTGCAAATCTTGAGAAGAGGAAGCCACTTGAGAGCTCTCTCTCTCTCTCTCTCTCTCTCTCTCTCTCTCTCTCTCTCTCTCTTTGCGCACGCACGCATCTATGAGACCTCTCAGCTCACCTTTGGCCCCACCCTTAGTATACTATGTTTCTTTGACTACCCTAACATTTCCTTATAGTTATCACTTTACTTTGGGTTTAGATGCCATTTCTTGGAGCAGCAAGCAAAAACGCTCTTTGTTCCATGGAGGCAAAGTATCGAGTTGATTGTGCAACTACCCAAGATGTTGTTTAATTGAGGGATTTCCACAACCATAGCCTATAATTATTCATGGTGACAATCAAAGCTATCTTGCCTTAGCCTAGTCACCACTATTTGATGCTCAAATGAAGCATATTTAGATCCAATATCACTATGTTCGGGTATGCATACAAGATGGGGAGCTGGTGCTAGTTTATTGCCCCACAACGGATAACATGCAAACATCTTCATGAAGGCTCTTCCATTGCCTTTGCTTCCTCATACGTGTCCCTTGGGAGTTCATGCACATATGGGATCTAAGAGGGGGTGTTACTTGTCATAATCATCTCCTAGTTGTGAGCCCTACACTGAATCAACAAGGGACATTACAAGTTTTGTCCGGGTCCAATCATTTTGGTCACATTTGGCCATTTTGTCCTTTGTCCCTATTTTTGGAACCCATCCATGTTTTTGGTTGGGGTGCTTTCCTAGAGAATTTTTATGTCAATCTTGCTTTTTTATAGGCCCCTTCTATTCGTTGGTCAACACGCATTTAGTAATTGAGTAATTCTATCTCCCACCTTCTCTCTCCTAACACCCTCCCTTGTAGTTACACTTGCGGCACATAAGGGTTAAAAGTTGAACCTTGCATCAACATCTTTTCATCATTCAATTGAGTACCTCATCTTTATCATATGCTTGCCTTTAGTGTTTCTCTTCTTCCTCATGTGCACCCTCTTGCATTGCACCTCTCACACCCATCACCCAATTCTAGAAGGTGCAATAGAGTCCATTACCATGAACAGGTCCAAGCCATCATTACGCACCCCCAAGGATGCCCTACCATGACATTCGTGAGGACATATTCATTATGCTTCCACGACCCATATAGGCCATCCTCAAATAACATATAGTCCACTACTTGAGCCACTTTCTCCACATAAGTCCTATTTCCCCTTTGGCACCATTGTACTCTATCATGAGATATATGTACATATACCTTGCTATTAGCAAGTGATGTATGTATCAAAATCATGGCATTGTATCTCTTGGGGCAAATAGGCCACTTTGACCTCTTTAGAGACATTAATATTCTCTCTCTCTCTCTCTCTCTCTCTCTCTCTCTCTCTCTCTCTCTCTCTCTCTCTCATGGATAATTATATTAATTATGAAAAAAGATACAAGATTATAAGATTACAAGTTGCAGAGTAGCTCTAGGCCATCATGGCATGGGCCGGGGCCTCCGCACACGCGTGCGCACACGCACACACTCTCTCTCTCTCTCTCTCTCTCTCTCTCTCTCTCTCTCTCTCTCTCTCTCTCTCTCTCTCTCTCTATAGCAAGGAAGATGTACCAAATTCATATAGCTTCAAAGGTTGCAATGATCCTCTGCTCCTTGAAATCATCGAGATATCAGGGTGCACTTTTGATCCCCATGGAAACCGCGCCAAAGTGGACGCTCCTGAAGTTGCTGTCTAGCATATGCCACAGCTGAGCAAATAAACAAGTAATACAGCATGTGCCCATCACAGTATGCGGCTTATTCTAGATGGTCAAGAGTCTTTAAAGTCTTCTTATGTGGCCTACAACACCTCCAATTGTACACTAAACATATGTCACTGCTGATCATCCTTACGCTGAACGAAAACCAAGGAATGAAAGCAGAAGGAATGAAGATGGAAAGGTACCTCCAATGATGCATTGCGTGGGGCAGAGGGATCGGTTGCCTGCGAACAAACAAGACAGGAATGCAATGATCCCTCTGAGGTAAGAAGCCGCCATATTAGCAGTAAGATTCGTACAATACTCACCCCGAAGAGCTTAAGCAGAGGGCAAAGGAAAGAGAGAAGGCTGCCCTGCTGCGGTGATGGTGATCGAGAAGTATCGAGTCGATTGGATTCATGCAACTGTGCATGACAACGCAATCTCCTCTCAGGAACTCTGCTGAAAAGCGGCACCGTGACAGAGACGCAGGAAACGGCTGGGAGAGTGAACATCATTCTTCACCCGTTCAAATTCAATTTGCATGGCACTAGGTGGACCTCATGAGACTTAATACATACTCCATAAGGCCTCTTTATCTATACTATATTATTATTTGAGCTACAGGTTCACGAAAGTGTCGAAGTACCATAGTGCTCTCGAACCTAGCTTCCAAACCAAACCAAAGTGGTATTAGATGCTCACATGATTGGGGGCAGAAGGAAATATAAGTGACCATTTATGTCACATAATTGGGGGCAAAGAGAAATGTGGTCTCTTTCCACCACCTTCTCCTCTCACTCTCATGGGCAGAAGACAAGAGGAGGCAAACAGCAAGCAGGCAGCAGGCAGCATGCAGGTCAGTCCTCTCTCTCTCTCTCTCTCTCTCTCTCTCTCTCTCTCTCTCTCTCTCTCTCTCCACGCAGGGCCAAGGTGTGGAATCCATCTGTCTTATCAAAGAGAGAGTCTCTCTCTCTCTCTCTCTCTCTCTCTCTCTCTCTCTCTCTCTCTCTCTCTCTCTCTCCACACAGGGCCAAGGTGTCAAATCCATCTATCTCATTAGAGAGAGACGCACGCTCTCTGCACCTCTCTGTCTCAGTCAGTCTCTCTCTCTCTCTAATGATCTTGGGCGTTGGATTGGGGTGGAGAAAGCGAGGCCGTCGGATTTTGATTAATGGGCAGGGCAGGAAAGGACGTGCAATTCGAAAACGAGGGAGGGTACTTTTGCATATAAGGGGGGTGGGGTTTGCCAGCGATGCCTCATGCAATTTAGTGGCACGTCAGAGAGAGAGAGAGAGAAAGAGAGGCGCGCACGCACACACACACACTCTCTCTCTCTGTGTGACGTCTACCATCACAAAGAGAGAGACACACACAAAGAGGCGCAGTCGTTTTGTCGCCACACTGCCATCTTCAAGTTGACTGCCATCCACGCTGCGCAGGTTCGGGAAATGACAAGATTGACTGCCATCCACACTGCACATGAAGAATATCATGCTTGCCATCTCTCTCTCTCTCTCTCTCTCTCTCTCTCTCTCTCTCTCTCTCTCTCTCTCTCTCTCTCTCTCTCTCTCTCTCTCTCTCTCTCTCTCTCTCTCTCTCTCTCGTATGCACAGAGAGAAAGAGAGGGAGAGAGGCCCATGTGTTGCAAACTGTGCAGAGAGAGGGAGAGAGGCTCGTGCGCTACAGACACTACGACCGTGTAGAGAGAGGCGCTTACACTAACACGAGACGCTACTGCTAGGTGGCAAAGGCAGAGGAGGCCCATATTGCTGCTGTCGGCGCCTGGGCACACTCACACTACTGCGGGCAGAATGCGGAGAGAGAGAGAGAGAGAGGGGCATTAGATACGTTAGCTTATTAGATTACTTAGTTAGTTTAATTTAGTTAGTTACTCAATTTAATAATTTAGTTGGTTAGTTAGTTTAGTTTAGTTAGTTACATTAGATTAGTTAGTTTAGTTAGTTAGATTTGTTTACGGTCATATTTATTTATTTAGATTGGTAAGTTTTCTATGTTAGTTAGTTTAGTTGGTTACATTAGATTAGTTAGTTTAGTTTAGTTTAGTTTATGGTTGGTTTAATTTTGTTGTTTTGGTTTAGTAAGTTGGTAGGTTTTAATTGTTTGTGGTTAGTTGATTAGATACGTTAGTTTAGTTTAGTTAGTTTGTGGTTAGTTTTGGTTATTTGTGGTTAGTTAGTTTTGGTTGTTTGTGGTTAGTTGATTAGATAAGTTAGTTTAGTTTAGTTAGTTTATTTAGTTATTCCAATTTTTTGTTTGATTTAATTAGTAAGTTAGTTTAGTTGGTTTAGTTTAGTAAGTTAGTAGATAAATTGACAAGTGATTAGTAAGTTAGTAAGTTTTACCTTAGATTAGTTGCTTAGTTACTTTAAATTGTGTGTTTGTTACTTTAGATTGTGTGTTATGGATATAGTTTAGGGTTAGTTTGTTTTTTGTTTTAGTTTATATATGTGTTATGGGTTAGTTATGGAAGAGAGAGAGAGAGAGAGAGAGAGAGAGAGTTTACTTGGTATGGTTTAATTTATTGGTATTTTGGTTTATTTGGTGCAATTTGTTTGTGAGGATTGGTTGTCTAGCCAATATTTGCAACTATTACTCTCTCTCTCTCTCTCTCTCTCTCTCTCTCTCTCTCTCTCTCTCTCTCTCTCTCTCTCTCTCTCTCTCTCTCTCTCTCTCAGGTTTTAAATTTGTTTTGATGTATTCATTGGTTTAAATAGTAAGTTAGTTAGTTAAATAGATTGTTAGTTTTGTTGGTTTACTTTAGTAAGTTTTTTACTGTTATTTAGTTTGGTTAGATACGTTAGCTTATTAGATTAGTTAGTTTATTTAGTTATCTCAATTTTTTGTTTGATTTGATTAGTAAGTTGGTTAGTTAAATAGTAAGTTAGTTTAGTTGGTTTTGTTTAGTAAGTTAGTAGATAAATTAATGATTGATTAGTAAGTTAGTAGGTTTTACCTTAGATTAGTTACTTACCTTACTTTAATTTGTTGGTTAGTAAGTTTTTTACTGTTAGTTAGTTTGGTTAGATACGTTAGCTTATTAGATTAGTTAGTTTAAATTATTTTTGTTTATTATCTATTGGATAGTTTAGTTAGATTGATTGGTTAGTTTAGTTAGTTAGTTTTGTTTACGGTCGTGTTTATTTATTTAGATTGGTAAGTTTTTAATATTGTTAGTTTAGTTGGTTACATTAGATTAGTTAGTTTAGTTTAGTTTAATTTACGGTTGGTTTAATTTTGTTGTTTTGGTTTAGTAAGTTAGTAGGTTTTAATTGTTTCTGGTTAGTTGATTAGATTAGTATGTTAGCACATATAGCTGTTTAGGGTTAGCTTTTTTTTTTGTTTTAGTTTACTTTAAACTATAAGTTAGTTTAGTTGGTTAGTAAATAAAATTTAGGGTTAGTTTAATCGTTTGATTTAGTTTAGTTTACTTTAAAGTTTAGGGTTAGAGAATGATAAGTTAGTTTAGTTTAGTTAGTTTATTTAGTTATTCCAATTTTTTGTTTGATTTGATTAGTAAGTTTGTTAGTTAAATAGTAAGTTAGTTTAGATGGTTTAGTTTAGTAAGTTAGTAGATAAATTGATAATTGATTAGTAAGTTAGTAGGTTTTACCTTGTAGTAGTTACTTACCTTAGATTACTTTAGTGAGATATAGCAAGTTAGTAGGTTAGTTAGTTAGTTAGTTGGTTGATTAGTTACTTTAGATTGTGTGTTATGTTAATTTTTTATTTATGGATATAGTTTAGGGTCAGCTTGTTTTTTTGTTTTAGTTTATATATGTGTTATGGGTCAGATATGAGAGAGAGAGATAGAGAGAGAGAGAGAGAGAGAGAGAGAGAGAGAGAGAGAGAGAGAGAGAGAGAGAGAGAGGTTAGTTTGCTTGGTATGGTTTAATTTATTGGTACTTTGGTTTATTTAATACAGTTTGTTTGTGAGGATTGGTTGTCTAGCCAATATTTGCAAGTATTATTCAGGTTGGTAATCTCTCTCTCTCTCTCTCTCTCTCTCTCTCTTTGGTTGTAAATTTGTTTTGATGTATTTATTGGTTTTAAATAGTAAGTTAGTTAGCTAAATAGGTTGTTAGTTTTGTTGGTTTACTTTAGTAAGTTTTTTATTGTTAGTTAGTTTGGCTAGATACGCTAGCTTATTAGATTAGTTAGTTTAAATTAGTTAGTTAGTTTCATTTAGTTAGTTAGTTAGCTAGCTTTTTATGTTGGTTTAATTTTGTTGCTTGCATTAGATTAGTTTAATTTTATTTATTATCTATTGGATAGTTTAGTTAGATTGATTGGCTAGTTTAGTTTAGTTAGTTAGTTACTTTTAGTAAGTTACTGAGATACTTATTTAGTAAATTTTAATTATTTTTTTGTTTAATTGATTGGATTAGTAAGTTAGTAAGTTAGTTAGTTATTTTCTTATGTTATGTTGATTTTTTATTTGTGGATATAGTATAGATTAGTTTAGTTAGATAGTTAACTGGGAGTTACCTTTAAATAGTAAGTTAGTTAGTTAAATAGTAAGCTAGTATTGAAGCACCACAGTGCTCTCGAACCTAGCTCCCAAACCAAACCAAAGTGGCATTAGATGCTCACATGATTGGGGGCAGAAGGAAAGATAAGTGACCATTTATGTCACATGATTGGGGGTAGAGAGAAATGTGGTCTCTTTCCACCACCTTCTCCTCTCACTCTCACAGGCAGCAGACAGGGGGTAGAGAGAAATGTGGTCTCTTTCCACCACCTTCTCCTCTCACTCTCACAGGCAGCAGACAGGAGGAGGCAAGCAGCAAGCAGGCAACACGCAGCATGCAAGTCAGTCCTCTCTTTCTCTCTCTCTCTCTCTCTCTCTCTCTCTCTCTCTGTGGGCATTTTTATTCTCTCTCTCTCTCTCTCTCTCTCTCTCTCTCTCTCTCTCTCTCTCTCTCTCTCTCGTCAGATGTTAGAGGGAGAGAGACTGATTGCGCCTCTCTGTCTCAGTCAGTCTCTCTCTCTCTTTGATGATCCTGGGCGTTGGATGGGGGCGAGGCCATCGGATTTTGATTGATAGGCAGGGCGAGAAAGGATGTGCGATTCGAAAATGAGAGATGTGTACTTTTGTGTATAAGGGGTGTGGGGTTTGCCAACGATGCCTCATGCAATTTAGTGGCATGTGTGTGTGTGTGTGACAAAGAGATCAAGAGGCGTACTCTCTCTCTCTCTCTCTCTCTCTCTCTCTCTCTCTCTCTCTCTCTCTCTCTCTCTCTTTGTGTCTCTGTGAAGTCTGCCGTCAGAGACACACACACACACAGAGGTGCAGTTGTTTTGTCGCCACACTGCCATCTTTAGGTTGACTGCCATCCATGTTGCGCAGGTTCGGAAAATGACAAGATTGACTGCCATTGGTGCACAGATCGGATGTTGTATGCTCGCGTAGTGAACGCCGGAAGGTCCCCAAGAACAAAAGAACTCTACTTTTTGCACAAAACTCAAGGTAGAAAGCATGCACGACATGAACAAGAGACCAATTGGGTGCAATCTCCCCCCATGCCTTGTGTGAGCACTCCACAAAGCATGTATTTTTATGTATTAATCATCTTCAAGCTCAAATAATAGCCCAAATTACAAAATAGCACGCTTTTGGCTTTTGAGTTTGCTTTAGCACAAAATAGAAATAAAGCTAATGGGCGGGCGCCCAAAGAGTCAGACATACCCAATACAATGTCCAAATACAAATATCATAATCATGCGCCCATGCGCATACAAAATAACAAATAAATATCCAACGCCTTAATGAATAGGCGCGACAAAATATAGGCGCCATGCCTAAGGTATGAGCCCATCAAAATATAAATGATAACTTGAATACACCTATCCTCCAATGCTTTCCTCCGCCAGTGCTGCTATCTCTACACATCAACTGAAGCATTCACAATCGTTAGTAAAATAACACAATTAAACCGACAAAAGTGAATACCTAGCACTCTTCAGCTACATAAATAAATCAACTCGTTAGAAATCAATCCTAACCTTAATTTATCACAAGTGTGCACTCTAAACTCATAAACGTTTATTAATTTAATATGTATTATGCGGAATCACCCGTTATGGAATCACCCATGTACACACTAAATTAATGAAACGCCCGAAAAGGATAAGCGTCCCCGTTAACTTCTCGCATAAAGAATCCACTTTGTGTATGAGCCCCGGTCAACAAAGTTTACGGAATCCACCATAAAACCTCACGGAATCCATCGTGAAATATGCCTCCTGGCATCATACCCCCGGGGTGGGATAGCAATTGAGGACAATTGCTATTAGCTCAATGTGGAGCTAACAGAGTGGGGAAAGTATTTAAGTCTCTAGCGTGCATCCATTGGGCCTCTTCAACAGGATGGTTTTTAAATTTTACCAAATATCTAGAATATCTACAACCAGTTCTAGTAGTCATAAAGTCAGTATCTATGATAGCTTCAGGTTCAAGTATTTCAGTCTCTTCATCTAGCAAAGGTGGGTTTTCATAAACAGGGTGTACAGGTAATTGGCCTCTAATGGGTCGTAATAAACTAATGTGAAAGGTGTTGTGAATTTTCCAGTGAGGTGGTAGTTCTAACTTGAATGCATTGACATTGATTTTGTGAATTATCTTAAATGGTCCATAGAATCTAGGTGCTAATTTCACAACTAGGTGTTTATCTACACTTTGTAATCTACGTTTTTCTATTCTTAACCAAACATAGTCATCAACTTTGAAATTCATGGTCTGTCTTTTCTTATTGGCTTGTTTTGTATATGATTGCTGGGCTTTTGGCAATCATATCTTTAACCTCATCAAAAATAGTAGCGTGCATGTTAGCAATATCATCAGCACTCTGAATTCTATTTGATAAAGATGCAACATGTGTAGACAATCTATAACCATAAATCACTTCAAACGGTGCTTTCTTTATAGCTGTGTGTGGTGTATTGTTATATGCAAACTGTAGTAAATGCAAATGTGTGTCCCATATTTGTGGTTTAGAAATAGTGTAAGTATGTAAAAGATCTAAAATAGTACTGTTAGTGGCTTCTGTTTGTCCATTAGTTTCAGGATGAAATGCAGATGAGAAATCAATCTTTGTTCTTAGGTTAGCAAACAAAGTAATCCAAAAGTTATTACAAAATCTAGAATCACGGTCAGAAATAATAACTTTTGGTAATCCATGATTAGTGAAAATAGTTTTCAAAAACAATTGTGATGTCTGAGATGCTGTTAAAGTTTTCTTGCATGGAATGAAATATGCTTGTTTACTAAACCTGTCTACAATAGTCCAAATCATATCATGGTTAGCTTTAGTATTAGGTAAACCAGTAATAAAATCCATAGAAATCTGTTCCCATGGTCTTGTTGGAATAGATAAAGGCATAAGTAAACCATATTGTTTACCATGATGTCTCTTAACTCTTTGACAAACCAAACATTCAAAAACAAAGTTAGATTCATCAGTGTCCATATGTGGCCAATAAAAATCTTCAGTCAATGTATGTAAAGTAGATATGATGCCTCTATGACCTTGATATGGAGGACAATGAATCTCATTCAAAACAAAAGATCTAAATGGAACTGTAACACATAATCTCTTTTCATAAAACATGAATCCATCATTATAAGACAGTGAATCAATAGGAATCCAGTTATTACTAACTAATTTATTCCAATCAGCATGAAAAGTAATGTCTTGATGATAAGTATCTTTCATAGGAGTTAGAGAATTAAATGATATAACAGAAATATTATAAATGGTCGGTCTTCTACTTAATGCATCGGCTACTACATTTTCTTTACCTGGTTGATATTGAATAAGGGGATGAAAACTCTGAATAAAAGCTGCCCATTTGATATGTCGATTAGATATTTAAGGTTGACTAAGGAGATGTCTAATACTTTGTTGGTCAGTCTTAATCATAAACTCAGAACCCATTAAGTAATGTTTCCACTATCTTAAAGCTTGTACAACAACTAACAATTCTTTATCATATGTGGAATATTTAAGTTCGGATGGTTTCAGTTTACAACTAGAATAGGCTATGTGATGATTATCTTGCATAAGTATGGCTCCTATTCCAGATCCGCTAGCATCAGTAACTACTAAAAAGAATGGTCTATTGAAATCAGGTAGTTGTAATACAAGAGCATGGGTTAATGCATGTTTCAATAAATCAAAAGATTTTTGTTGATTATCAGACCAATGATAAACAATACCTTTCTTTAAAAGTTTAGTCAAAGGCAAAGCAAGTAATGAAAAATTTCGCACAAACTTCCTGTAAAAACTAGCAAGACCTAGAAAAGAACGTAACTCATGTACATTTTTAGGTATAGGCCAGTTCAATATTGCTTCTATCTTCTTAGGGTCAATCTTAATACCTTCTGATGACACAATATGACCTAAATATTCAATTTCTGTTTGAAAGAACTCACTCTTTTCCGGATTAGCATACAATTGATTATCTTTCAACAACTTGAAAACCAAAGACAGATGTTCATAATGCTCTTTCTCATTTTTACTGAATACCAATATATCATCAAAGAATACTATAACACAATGCTGATATTTCAAAAATACGCAATTCATCATTCTACTAAATGTAGCAGGTGCGTTAGTCAATCCAAAAGGCATCACTAGAAATTCATAATGACCAAATTGTGTTCTAAATGCAGTCTTGAATATGTCAGATTTATCTAATCTCACCTGATGATAACCAGATTTAAGATCTATTTTACTAAATATGGCAGAACCTTGTAGTTTATCCATAAGATCATCTACCCTGGGAATTGGATATCTATTCTTTACAGTAATCTTATTTAGGGCACGATAATCAATGCACATGCGATAAGTATTATTATTCTTCTTTACCAACAAAACAGGTGCGCCAAATGGAGAACTACTAGGTCTAATTAATCCTCTATTTAATAATTCCTCAACTTGATTTTGAATTTCTTTCTACTCTATCTGGTTATGCCTATATGGTGCTATACAAGGTGGTTGTGTACCGGGAATTAAATCTATTTTATGGTCTTCAGGACGTGAAGGAGGTAGTCCAGGTGGTAGATCTTCAGCAAAACAATCTTTAAATTGTGCAAGGAAGTCTTTATGCCTAGGGTGTATATGTTTTTCTTTAGCTTGAAGTTCATTCACCCAAATTAGATAAGATTTACTACTTTTGCGTAATGCACGTTTAGCTTGAGTATGAGTAAGCAGTGTAAAATTATTGGATGCATGCATACCATACAATGTAATGTGTTTTCCTTGAAAGTGAATTTTAATTGAATGCGTGGAATAATCTATGTTAGGATTATGCTGATGACGCCAAGGCATACCTAGGATAATATCACTAGACTGTAATGGTACAACTAGAAAATTCCTTCTTTCAGTATATTCACCAATTTGAATTTCTAAATCATGCACCTCTTGTGTTCCATTATACCTTGTGCCTAAGAATGCTGCTTTAATGCGATAATGCGTAGGAACGGTTTGTAATTTCAATTCTTTCACTAACTTTGTAGAAATAAAATCATGTGTACTGCCATCATCATACAAAATAATGTTTTCTTTTCCATGCACTAAACATTTCATTGTCAACAAAGAATGTGGAGTTGGCATACCTGGTAAAGTATTCGAAGGAGTAGTAATGTCATCCTCATCTTCCGTAAAGTCAAGCATTTCTTCATGTTCTTCATCTTCCATTGCTCCAAGATAGTTGATATGGACAGGTGGCTTCTTCGATTGGCAATTGGTTGCTAGATGTCCAGGTTGATGGCATTTGTAACACACTATAGGTTTGGCTTTAGATACATTGTTTGAAATGGCAGGAAGTCTAGGAATATTAGGATTTGGTTGTGAGGATGGCTTAGGGTTTTGATTGGTATTCGATGGCAAAGTAGGTGGTTTTGTCCAAGACTTACGAAAAGATGATGAAGGAAATCGACTTTGATTAAATCTTCTAAAATTTGAATTGAATTGCTTAGAACCATAATTACTATTTGCTTGAAATTGTTGTGGACGCTTGTCTCTTCCTTGAGTCTTGTCTTCAGTGTCATGAGCTAAAGAAATTGCATCTTTAAGAG
Organism: Lygodium microphyllum; assembly: GCF_053477565.2. Lineage (NCBI taxonomy): Eukaryota > Viridiplantae > Streptophyta > Polypodiopsida > Schizaeales > Lygodiaceae > Lygodium > Lygodium microphyllum. The sequence goes on from NC_141138.1 coordinate 64,028,131, forward strand.
TTGCAGGCTTGAACGTATTGACTTCAGTGTAATAATGCCCAAGTAATCCAGACATATGCTTGCGCTTGTGAGTCGCTTTAGGTACGTCTTCAAGCATGCGTAGTTGGAGTAAGGCATTCCAAAAGCGTTCAGTATACTGGGAAATAGGCTCACGATCTCTTGCTGAAGAAGGTCCCATTGCTTTATGGCTTTTTCATGGAATTGTGGAGGAATGAAATTCTGCATAAACTTCTTCTTGAAACTCTTCCAGGTAGTGGGACAATCTATACTCTTACGAACCACGGTCCACCAAAAAGATGCTCTATCCACTAAATGATTAGTGACACACTTGATTTTATCTTTTTCAGCATATGTCTCTTCATGAAAGTAATCATCAAACTGACTGATGAATGGAAGAATAATTTTTCCATCTTTAGTGCCATTGAAAGTACGGAATTTGAAATTTCTTTTACTTATCTTTGTTTCTTTGCGGATGGATTGAGCTTCGAGACTCGCATCGATGGTTCGTCGGATAAGATCTTCGGGTTGTGGTTCCTCTTTGTCAGTAGTCGATCTTTGTAAATTGGCCAATTGAACTTGCAAGGCTTGCTGGGCTCTTCGTTCTTCGTCCAACTGCATCATAATTAAATCCAACTTTTGTTCCATGGTAGGTTCAGGAAGATCGCCTTCAGCCATTAAATCATCCATATTTTGTTCCGTCATCTTGTAAAAATTCAAAAGACCTCAGACTCTCAAAATCCAATTAGCGAGATGAGCGTAGCTCAAAGTCGGGTGTAAAAGGCTTATATATTTTTGTTTGGCTTTCACGGTCTTCGACTTTTGCGGTTGCGGGATTTGAAATCTTCGTAAATTCTGCGTATGTCCTTCTGCGTGTGATGAAACTGGTTCAGCAAGTCTGCGTATGCGAACAGAGTCTTCCAGGGAACAACTTCGCAGTTCAGTGCTTCTGCGCAGGAACAGTCCTTATGGGATTTTTTGGCATAAGTCAGTTATGACTTCTGGTGACTTGATTGACTTGCAGGGTAAGTAAATTTAGACTTGCAGAATCTGAACTTGTAGACTTTGAAGATTTGTGTAACTTAGGACTTGATTGACTTAGCTTAAAGCTAAACTGAATAAAACGTTGAATTTTAGGGGGGGGCGTTTTCTCACGCCGAAAATCACGGAATGCTGTCGTCCTGCCACCGATTAATCAATTTGAAGTACTAAGCTTTTTAAAAGCTTAGTTTTAAGCTTTAGCTTTAAACTTTGAAGATTAAAGATGAAGCTTATATTTGTTTTGTCTGAGAAGAAACGACTTGAGTAGGGAGATGTTGACGTGGTCCTCCGCCTCCTCAGGCTGGTCCTTCGCGATCAAAGGCTGTAGACAGAGGTTCTTGACCGCTAGGAATCCACCTATATCGACCGTTCATGATGAGATTGACTGTAGAGCTCGATCGTTCCAGGAGCTCCACCTTCGCGCAAGATGGGTAGCGATTGGAAGCTCTTGATCTCAGCTTTGCTTTGATACCACTGGTGTACAGATCAGATGTTGTATGCTTGTGTAGTGAATGCCGGAAGGTCCTCAGGAACAAAAGAACTCTACTTTTTGCACAAAACTCAAGGTAGAAAGCATGCACAACATGAATAAGAGACCAATTGGGTGCAATCTCCCCCATACCTTGTGTGAGCACTCCACAAAGCATGTATTTTTATGTATTAATCATCGCCCAAATTACAAAATAGCACGCTTTTGGCTTTTGAGTTTGCTTTAGCACAAAATAGAAACAAAGCTAATGGGTGGGTGCCCAAAGAGTCAGGCATACCCAATACAATGTCCAAATATAAATATCATAATCGTGCGCCCATGCGCATACAAAATAATAAATAAACATCCAATGCCTTAATAAATAGGTGCGACAAAATATAAGCGCCATGCCTAAGGTATGCGCCCATCAAAATATAAGTGATAACTCGAATACACACTATCCTCCAATGCTTTCCTCTGCCACTGCTGCTATCTCTATACATCAACTAAAGCATTCACAATCGTTAGTAAAATAATACAATTAAACCGACAAAAGTGAATACCTTGTAGTCTTTAGCTACATAAATAAATCAACTGGTTAGAAATCAATCCTAACCTTAATTTATCACGAGTGTGCACTCTAAACTCATAAACGTTTATTAATTTAATATGTATTTTGCGGAATCACCCGCTATGGAATCACCCATGTACACACTAAATTAATGAAACGCCCGAAAAGGATAGGCGTCCCCATCAACTTCTCGCACAAAGAATCCACTTTATGTATGAGCCTCGGTCAACAAAGTTTACGGAATCCACCGTAAAACCTCACGGAATCCACCGTGAAATATGCCTCCTGGCATCAGCCATCCACACTGCGCATGAAGAATATCATGCCTGCCAATCGATCTCGTAGTCTCTCTCTCTATCTCATGTATGCCATGAGAGAGAGAGAGAGAGAGAGAGAGAGAGAGAGAGAGAGAGAGAGAGAGAGAGAGAGAGAGAGAGAGGGGGAGGGAGAGAGGCCCATGTGTTGCAAACTGTGTAGAGAGAGGGAGAGAGGCTCATGTGCTACAGACACTACGACCGTGTAGAGAGAGGCGCTAACGCTGATGCGAGGCACTACTGCTAGGTGGCAAAGGCAGAGGAGGCTCGTACTGCTGCTATCGGTCGACTGGCCACACTATCACTGCTGCAGGCAGAATGCACACAGAGAGAGAGAGAGAGAGAGAGAGAGAGAGAGAGAGAGAGAGAGAGAGAGAGAGAGAGAGAGAGAGAGAGAGAGAGAGAGAGAGAGAGAGAGAGAGAGGTTAGCTTATTAGATTAGTTAGTTACTCAATTTAATAATTTAGTTGGTTAGTTAGTTTAGTTTAGTTAGTTACATTAGATTAGTTAGTTAGATTTGTTTACGGTCATGTTTATTTATTTAGATTGGTAAGTTTTTTATGTTAGTTAGTTTAGTTGGTTACATTAGATTAGTTAGTTTAGTTTAGTTTAATTTACAGTTGGTTCAATTTTGTTGTTCTGGTTTAGTAAGTTAGTAGGTTTTAATTGTTTGTGGTTAGTTGATTAGATACGTTAGTTTAGTTTAGTTAGTTTGTGGTTAGTTTTGGTTATTTGTGGTTAGTTAGTTTTGATTATTTGTGGTTAGTTGATTAGATAAGTTAGTTTAGTTTAGTTAGTTTATTTAGTTATTCCAATTTTTTATTTGATTTGATTAGTAAGTCAGTTAAATAGTAAGTTAGTTTAGTTGGTTTAGTTTAGTAAGTTAGTAGATAAATTGACGATTGATTAGTAAGTCAGTAGGTTTTACCTTAGATTAGTTGCTTAATTACTTTAGATTGTGTGTTATGGATATAGTTTAGGGTTAGTTTGTTTTTTTGTTTTAGTTTATATATGTGTTATGGGTTAGTTATGGAAGAGAGAGAGAGAGAGAGAGAGAGAGAGAGAGAGAGAGAGAGAGAGAGAGAGAGAGAGAGAGAGAGAGAGAGAGAGAGAGAGAGAGAGAGAGAGTTTGCTTTGTATGGTTTAATTTATTGGTATTTTGGTTTATTTGGTGCAATTTGTTTGTGAGGATTGGTTGTCTAGCCAATATTTGCAACTATTATTTAGGTCGGCGATCTCTCTCTCTCTCTCTCTCTCTCTCTCTCTCTCTCTCTCTCTCTCTCTCTCTCTCTCTCTCTCTCTCTCAGGTTGTAAATTTGTTTTGATGTATTTATTGGTTTAAATAGTAAGTTAGTTAGTTAAATAGGTTGTTAAATTTGTTGGTTTACTTTAGTAAGTTTTTTACTGTTATTTAGTTTGGTTAGATACGCTAGCTTATTAGATTAGTTAGTTTATTTAGTTATTTCAATTTTTTGTTTGCTTTGATTAGTAAGTTAGTTAGTTAAATAGTAAGTTAGTTTAGTTGGTTTTGTTTAGTAAGTTAGTAGATAAATTGATGATTGATTAGTAAGTTAGTAGGTTTTACCTTAGATTAGTTGCTTTCCTTTAGTTTTTTGGTTAGTAAGTTTTTTACTATTAGCTAGTTTGGTTAGATACGTTAGCTTATTAGATTAGTTAGTTTAAATTAGTTTAAATTATTTTTATTGATTATCTATTGGATAGTTTAGTTAGATTGATTGGTTAGTTTAGTTTGGTTAGTTAGTTAACTTTAGTTTAGTTAGTTAGTTTTGTTTACGGTCGTGTTTATTTATTTAGATTGGTAAGCTTTTAATGTTAGTTAGTTTAGTTGGTTACATTAGATTAGTTAGTTTAGTTTAGTCTAATTTACGGTTGGTTTAATTTTGTTGTTTTGGTTTAGTAAGTTAGTATGTTTTATGATAAGTTAGTTTAGTTTAGTTATTCCAATTTTTTGTTTGATTTGATTAGTAAGTTAGTTTAGATGGTTTAGTTTAGTAAGTTAGTAGATAAATTGATGATTGATTAGTAACTTAGTAGGTTTTACCTTGCAGTAGTTACTTACATTAGATTACTTTAGTGAGATATAGCAAGTTAGTAGGTTAGTTAGTTAGTTGGTTGATTAGTTACTTTAGATTGTGTGTTATGTTAATTTTTTATTTATGGATATAGTTTAGGGTTATTTTGTTTTTTTTAAAAGTTTATATATGTGTTATGGGTTAGTGGAGAGAGAGAGAGAGAGAGAGAGAGAGAGAGAGAGAGAGAGAGAGAGAGAGAGAGAGAGAGAGAGAGAGAGAGAGAGAGAGAGAGAGAGAGAGAGGTTTGTTTGGTATGGTTTAATTTATTGGTATTTTGGTTTATTTGGTGTAGTTTGTTTGTGAGGATTAGTTGTCTAGCCAATATTTGTAACTATTATTCAGGTTGGTGATCTCTCTCTCTCTCTCTCTCTCTCTCTCTCTCTCTCTCTCTCTCTCTCTCTCTCTCTCTCTTAGGTTGTAAATTTGTATTGATGTATTTATTGGTTTTAAATAGTAAGTAAGTTAGTTAAATAGGTTGTTAGTTTTGTTGGTTTACTTTAGTAAGTTTTTTACTGTTAGTTAGTTTGGTTAGATACGTTAGCTTATTAAATTAGTTAGCTAGTTTCATTTAGTTAGTTAGTTAGTTAGCTTTTTATATTGGTTTAATTTGTTGCTTGCATTAGATTAGTTTATTTTTGTTTATTATCTATTGGATAGTTTAGTTAGATTGATTGGTTAGTTTAGTTTAGTTAGTTAGTTACTTTTAGTAAGTTGGTGAGATACTTATTTAGTAAGTTTTAATTATTTTTTTGTTGAATTGAGTGGATTAGTAAGTTAGTAAGTTAGTTAGTTATTTTCTTATGTCATGTTGATTTTTTATTTGTGGATATAGTATAGATTAGTTTAGTTAGATAGTTAACTAGGAGTGAACTTTAAATAGTAAGTTAGTGTCGAAGCACCGGAGTGCTCCCGAACCTAGCTCCCAAACCAAACCAAAGTGGCATTAGATGCTCACATGATTGGGGGCAGAAGGAAAGGTAAGTGACAATTTATGTCACATGATTGGGGGTAGAGAGAAATGTGGTCTCTTTCCACCACCTTCTCCTCTCACTCTCACGAGCAGGAGACAGGAGGAGGCAGGTAACACTCAGCACGCAGCAGGCAGGTCAATCCTCTCTTTCTCTCTCTCCCTTTCGGCGTTTTTGTTCTCTCTCTCTCTCTCTCTCTCTCTCTCCCTCCATGCAGGGCCAAGGTGTCGAATCCATCTGTCTCATCAGAGAGAGGCGCTCTCTCTCTCTCTCTCACATCTGTCGTGAGAGAGAAAGAGGGCAATGCGTGGATCTCTCTCTCTCTCTCTCACGGCAGACGTCAGAGAGAGAGAGAGAGTGATTGCACCTCTTTGTCTCAGTCAGTCTCTCTCTCTCTCTCTCTCTCTCTGATGATCCTGGGCATTGGATGGGGGCGGAGAAAGCGGGGTCGTCGGATTTTGATTGATGGGTAGGGCAGGAAAGGACATGCGATTCGAAAACGAGGGACGGGTACTTTTGCGTATAAGGGGTGTGGGGTTTGCCAGCGATGTCTCATGCAATTTAGTGGCACGTGAGAGAGAGAGAGAGAGAGAGAGAGAGAGAGAGAGAGAGAGAGAGAGAGAGAGAGAGAGAGAGGCGCAGTCTCTCTCTCTCTGTGGCGTCTACCGCTGTTAGAGAGAGAGACACACACACACACACAAAGAGGCGCAGTCATTTTGTCGCCACACTGCCATCTTCAGGTTGATTGCCATCCATGCGGTGCAGGTTCGAGAAATGACAAGATTGACTGCCATCCACGCTGCGCATGAAGAATATCACGCCTGCCATCGATCTTGCAGTCTCTCTCTCTCTCTCTCTCTCATGTCTGCCATGAGAGAGAGAGGGAGAGAGGCTCATGCGCTACAGACACTACAGCCGTGTAGAGAGAGGCGCTAATGCTGACGCGAGGCGCTACTGCTAGGTGGCAAAGGCAAAGGAGGCCTGTACTGCTGCTGTCGGCGACTGGGCACACTGGCACTGCTGGGGGCAAAATGTGGAGAGAGAGAGAGAGAGAGAGGCGCTAGATACGTTAGCTTATTAGATTAGTTAGTTAGTTTAATTTAGTTAATTAGTCAGTTTAACAATTTAGTTGGTTAGTTAGTTTAGTTTAGTTAGTTACATTAGATTAGTTAGTTTAGTTGGTTAGATTTGTTTACGGTCATGTTTATTTATTTAGATTGGTAAGTTTTTTATGTTAGTTAGTTTAGTTGGTTACATTAGATTAGATTAGTTTAGTTTAGTTTAATTTTATTGTTTTGGTTTAGTAAGTTAGTAGGTTTTAATTGTTTGTGGTTAGTTGATTAGATACGTTAGTTTAGTTTAGTTAGTTTGTGGTTAGTTTTGGTTGTTTGTGGTTAGCTAGTTTTGGTTGTTTGTGGTTAGTTGATTAGATAAGTTAGTTTATTTAGTTATTCCAAATTTTTGTTTGATTTGATTAGTAAGTTAGTTAGTTAAATAGTAAGCTAGTTTAGTTGGTTTAGTTTAGTAAGTTAGTAGATAAATTGATGATTGATTAGTAAGTTAGTAGGTTTTACCTTAGATTAGTTGCTTGGTTACTTTAGATTGTGTGTTATGGATATAGTTTAGGGTTAGTTTGTTTTTTTATTTTAGTTTATATATGTGTTATGGGTTAGTTATGGAAGAGAGAGAGAGAGAGAGAGAGAGAGAGAGAGAGAGAGAGAGAGAGAGAGAGAGAGAGAGAGAGAGAGAGAGAGAGAGAGAGAGAGAGAGAGGTTTACTTGTTGGTATGGTTTAATTTATTGGTAATTTGGTTTATTTGGTGCAATTTGTTTGTGAGGATTGGTTAGTTACTAATCTAATAAGCTAACAAATTGCACCAAATAAACCAAATCTCTCTCTCTCTCTCTCTCTCTCTCTCTCTCTCTCTCTCTCTCTCTCTCAGGTTGTAAATTTGTTTTGATGTATTTATTGGTTTTAAATAGTAAGTAAGTTAGTTAAATAGGTTGTTAGTTTTGTTGGTTTACTTTAGTAAGTTTTTTACTGTTAGTTAGTTTGGTTAGATACGTTAGCTTATTAGATTAGGTAGTGTAAATTAGTTAGTTAGTTAGTTAGCTTTTTATTTTGGTTTGATTTTGTTGCTTGCATTATATTAGTTTATTTTTGTTTATTATCTATTGGATAGTTTAGTTAGATTGATTGGTTAGTTTAGTTTAGTTAGTTAGTTAACTTTAGTTTAGTTTACTTTAGTTAGTTAGTTACTTTTAGTAAGTTAGTGAGATACTTATTTAGTAAGTTTTAATTATTTTTTTGTTTAATTGATTGGATTAGTAAGTTAGTAAGTTAGTTAGTTATTTTCTTCTGTTATGTTGATTTTTTATTTGTGGATATAATATAGATTAGTTTAGTTAGATAGTTAACTTTAAATAGTAAGTTAGTTAGTTAAATAGTAAGTTAGTTAGATAGTTAACTTTAAATAGTAAGTTAGTTAGTTAAATAGTAAGTTAGTTTAGTTGGTTTAGTTTAGTAAGTTAGTAGATAAATTGATGATTGATTAGTAAGTTAGTAGGTTTTACCTTAGATTAGTTGCTTACCTTACTTTAGTTTGTTGATTAGTAAGTTTGAAGGTTTTACCTTACTTACCTTAGATTACTTTAGTGAGATATAGCAAGTTAGTAGGTTAGTTAGTTACTGTAGATTGTGTGGTATGTTAATTTCTTTGTCTTCTTCATCCCCCTGCTCTCTCTCTCTCTCTCTCTCTCTCTCTCTCTCTCTCTCTCTCTCTCTCTCTCTCTCTATGTCTCTCATTCTTCCTCCTCTATCTCTCATTCTTCTTCTTCTTTGTCATTTTTCTCTTCATCCCCTTATTCTCTCTCAATGTCTCTCTTTCTTGGTTTATTTAATTTAGTTGGTAGGTTACTTTAGTTTAGAGGTTGGTTAGTTAGTGCATTGGTTGGTTGGTTAGGTGTAGAGAGAGGGAGAGGGAGAAGCAGAGAGAGAGGGTTAGTTGAACTTTGGCAGTATTAGATATGGGAGTTTTTGCTATTTCTAAATTTCGAGAATATTTTATATATCCCTCAAGGCTAACGTGTGCTTTTTGTCCAATATGAAGGCTTCTATAGCAAACAAGAATATGTCAGTAGAAGATATTATACAGTGCACTCCTAACGTGCAAATGAATGTACGCAAAATAAAGGAGGTCACAAGGAAGAAGGTTGCTCATCATGCACTTAAGCATGTTGTAAGGCATGATAGTTCCATTGGTTCCTTGAGGTTTATTCGTTGCTTGAATGGGATTGAAAAGCAAGTGAAGACACTATTTTGGCATAAAAAAGCTTCGATTTCAATTTCTGAAAACATTGGTGACCGTCTATAAAGGATTGAGAGAATGTTGGAAGAGAAATATGAAGGGCACCTTGCTGATGGAGTAACAATACATGGCGAGTTAGAAGAGATCAGGGGTTACATAGGTGACATTTTATGAACATATCCAGAAAAATTGGTGGCCGCATGCTGAATCTTTGGACGATCAAGAAGAGAAGTTGAAAGATATTCTTAATAGTGCAGGTAGAGGATGGAGTATGTGAGTTGATTGCACACAAGAACGAGAGCTTGGTTGCACCGGAGAACATTGCTCTTGATGTGTAACCTACTTCTTTGAAAGTTTATCTTAATAGATTTTCAACAATGTTAACGCATATAAATTGCCGTGTAGGTTCATCTTCTAGCACTGGAGATCATTGCCCTTGATATGCACTAGAGAATGTTGCATCTTTGAAGAGTGCTTCAGAATAGGTTTTTGGCAATGTTAACCGGTGCTTCTTTGCCGTGGTTTGCTTGATATATGTAATTCCTGCAAGACTTCTTAAATGAATTGTTTGATGAAAATCTTCATTTTGAATCACATCGTATGTGGCTTGCAAATTATAAAACTACTTTTAAACCATTTTAATAGTCTCTCTTTCTCTCTGTTTCTTTATGTTTCTCTCTTGATTACTAAGCAATTTTGCTAATGTACTTTTGTAACTTAGATTGGATTAGATACATAGAATGATTGAAGCTTTGATATGTTGGGACGTTTTGTATAGTTTGGTTTTACAATTAGGGTACATATACCTCCCTCTCTCTCTCTCTCTCTCTCTCTCTCTCTCTCTCTCTCTCTCTCTCTCTCTCTCTCTCTCTCTCTCATTCTTAGGTGGCTTATGTGTTCTTTCATGCATTTAGGGTTTTTCCCTTCTTGTGTGTTTGAAATGAAAGAAGAGGTGAGTCATGAGGAGGTGAGGCATGAAGAGACTAGGTGAGGCATGAAGAGACTGCATGTCGGCTAAACTCAAGCTTCAGAATCACAAAAAATGCAGGAAAGGAAAGGCGCAGTTTGAAAAGAAATGATTTAAGTATGGTTTGAATTTTGACGTGTGCATCTATTTTCACGTGTATATGTGCGTCTATTGTTCAGATAGACACGAATATAGACGCGAATATAGACGCGTAGATGTAGACGTGCATTTGGGATTTATCATAATTTTTTATTTTTAAGATAAGTTTTGATAGTGAATTCTTGTTAAGTTTTGATAAGTTTTAAGATGATGATTTTTGTGTATTTAAAATTAAGATCTTATGTAAACATATGAATGACAAATATCGAGATTGGGGACACCTTCCTGTATAGGACATGTTCTTTTCTCTCAAGATTGTGCAGATGTACGTGAATGAAGATCCATTGACAGGGCCTTTAGGCAATGCATGGCTGGTACTTGGTGAGTGCCATGTGTGCATGATAGCACTCATGCGTAGCATACATATATTCTTTCATGCATTTAGGGTTTGTAGTTGCGAATGCGAGTTGGTAAGTGATTATGTGTTTACCGCAACACAAAGGATCGAAAAATGGAGCAGAGGAGTGGGAAAATGGAAGAAAGAGATAACCGAAAGGACACAGGACAAAGGAAGGAAAAGGCACCCCAGATGGAGGTTAGACCCTGAAAAATTTGAATGACGACCTCTCCAGAAGGCCTCAATGTCACCTCGAGAAAAGAAAAGAGAGTAATAGTGCACCATTAATTGTGAAAGTGCTCCCGAATCCTCGTAAAAGAGTACCAGGCTCACTCCTGTGCAAATTGTAGGCATTAGTTGAGAATGGGATAACTTAGAACGATGGAAAATAGGAAAAGAGAGCCTAGGCTAATGGCCGGCCATGAAAAAAGTGGGGATGACTGCCCAAAAAGTAGGGGATGTATATAAAGTCCAAAAGTGAATGAGAAGCTCATTCTTGTGTGTGGCCAAAGCTTCTTCTTCTTATTCTCTTGTTTCTTATCTTCTTGCTTGTGCTTGAGTGAGGGATTGAGGGAGCGTGAGGGAATGAGTGTGTGAGAGTGAGGGATTGTGGGGAAGAAGCTCCCCATCTTCTCTCTTCATCTTCTCTTCTTCTTTTCTCTTCTCTTCTCTCACGCGGCTATGGAGGATGGAGCTTGACGGAGAGGGGTTGAGGTTTCTTGAGCTTGTCATAAGGATCGTGGAACTAGTAGAGTGTAAGAGAGAGGAGGGAACTTGATTGAGCATCAAGGTAAGCTCACTACACCTGTAAGGCAGGTATTGTGTGTCGGCTATGTGAGAGGTAGCCATGGCCGCTCGGCTTGAAACGCTTGATCAATAAGCGGTCGGTAGGTCTCGGGATAGATCTCCGTAGCTCCCCTCCATTTTGGTTCCCACTACATGTCATGACGCGAGCACATACAAAACAAACAGGCATCTCATTGTCTGGGCCAAGTAACCTGGATGTAGCCTCGTTGGGAAAGAAAAGACGGAGGAGAAGGAGAAAGAGAACGGATGCAAAGATTATCCTCAAGACTGAGGAAGCTACAATGCTAGTAACGGGAAATAGAGTCATTGATGCAGAGGCAGAGACCTCAGCTCCTAAGATAGCAGAACTAGGGAGTGCGAAGGTAGGGGAATATCCCCACCCCAGACGGCAACTCGAGGCTATAGCCAAAGTCAAGGAGTGGGTCAAGGACGCCCAGGAACACCTTAAGGATGTAGAGCCCATATTGGAAGACCAAATTGAAGACCTCTCTAGTGTGGATACACCCGCTTCACCATCGCAACCTCAATTGGGGAACGCACCCACACCACATGAAATGCCACAGAGGCAAGACCAGGAAGAAGCATGCCAGCAAACTAACCAAGACATATGGCCAAAGAGTGCTGACCAAGAAGGAAGGCAAGCACCCAACAACCTCCTCACCACTTTAGTAACCACTCCAGTAACAGTGAGCCTAGGAGATCTGCTTCGGTAGCACCCTTCCTTATAGCAAGAATTAAAGTATTGGGTGGAGGGAAAAGAGGAGCACACTGCCGCTGACTTGCAAGAGCAGGATGCAGTCACGCAGATTCCAAGCCTAATGCTACACTCAGCTCCAAGGTCACCGCACGTCAATGCTTTCTGGGAAGGCATTGAGATGCATGCAGTCTTACCTATCTTAGCCTTGGGGGATGCACTACAAGATATAGACCTTATACCAACGTTTAAAGCGACGAAAATACAAACAACAAAATTTGCCCCCGTCGTCGCAAAAAGCGTCGTTATTGCCGACGCCATAGAAACGTCGTTATAGGCGTCGCTATATGTGATTTGCAACGCATATAGCGACGCAACCAGTAAATTTGCGATGCACATAGCGAGGCCAATAGCGATGCGAGCAGTAAATTTGCGAAGCAAATAGCGACGGTAATAGGGGAAAAAAATTTTTGTGGCAGGGCAACAAGCTGCCCTGCCACATATAGCACTGTGTGCTGTATGAGAGCCATACAAAATAGTTTCTGCACTACTACATACAAAGCGCTTGCAAACAAAAAGAATGTATACTGAAATCATAAAACTGATATATGAAATAAATACACGATCGCATAAAATGCGATTGGTACAATCATGAAAGGATATCACTAATACATAGAAAATGTCTACATAGATCAGGCTACTAAAAACTAAAGGTGTGTGAGCTTCAAGGATCCAAGGGCGAGCTATAAATCCTCATCCCCCGAAAGCTCATCCCGCCACAAAGGAGCATCGAACGGATTCTGCAGAAAAAGAAACAACATATCAATCCACCATACAATAATGCATTCAAATATCTCATGGTAACTACGGACAAGAAAGATGAGTGACTTACAGGGCCGTCGTGTCTATACAATCGGTCGATCAATGCACGGAGACTGTGCCTCTCTGCATATCGAGTCTCAAGGCCTTGCGGATCGCGATTTGTAATGAAGTGCTACAAAGAAAACAAAATGCTAACTGTTAGAAACATGATTGTCAGTACAAAGAATATTTCAAAAAAACAAACAAGCAAAACAAAAGAGAAACTTACAAAGTCCTCCAAATATGTCCTGTGGCCGCCACTCCCAAGATGATAGACCACTCCGGCCTCGAGTTGTGCCCTCGCCGCCTCCTTGCTGACTCCAACGTCCTGGCGAATCTGTAGCCTCTTCCCTCAGTCGGCACCAGTCGTCTGCATCTAACCACTCGGGCTTTGCAGTCCCACTCTTGATTGCCTTGCATGAGTCGGATCGTCTATGTGACATGTATGCACACATGCAATCCATCATCCAACTCGTAGAGAATCTATCTACTGTGGCTGGCACCGGAAACTCCTCGTGCAAGGATGCTACTATGTAGTCCTTGCTCCCCTCCAGTATGTTCTTCCAATGATCCAGGACGTTGTGCCGAAAAACTTGTTGGCACAACTCTCTCATGCGAGCCATCACCCTCCTCCCCTCATCATTCATGATGATGGCTCATGTCCTACTTTCAACCAGGTATCCATAACCCCTAGGAGTCTGCCTAAGATGGGTCCTCTCCCATCTCTATCCACGCTTCTGGGCATATCCAGGAGACCCCTCTACATTCGGTGTACTGATGGAGGTAACCTCTCTCGGAGTGGCACTCAAAGGGTTGCCACCAAAAGGGGTGCCACCTACTGATGGCTGCGCAAAAGTTGGAGTAACTGGAGTAGACGTCCCCACAGGTGTGACAAATCCTAGAGGTGACGCAGCTCCACCTAAACGACGAGATAAAGATACCACATCCGTGTCTCCACAGCAACACCCCCTGATCCCGATGTAGTCCCTCCCTCTGGCCCAAGTCGTGAGCATCGAGATCGTCTACTCAAAGCTGAAGCATTTGATCACGCTGAAGTAGATCTAGTAGAGAGCCCTGACGAAGAACGAGATAGCTCCTAGTCTGCCATCTCTCTGAATCTGACGAGCTGGTCTGGAGACATGCGTGCCATCATGTCCTGAAACTCCTCATCGCTCATCCCTCGACTCCTCCTGAAAATATTACCTGCATAGATAAAAAATGGTATTAGAATAATCAATTTAAACTATAGAAAGCACAGTAATATAAATCATTTTTGAAAAATCCTCTTAAAATGCATATCTTATGTACCTTTATGGAAGATCTAAACAACGAATTGAGTAATATAATTCTCCAAGAATGAAGTATTCTATGGTCCCATGTTAATCTCCCGACACAACTCTGCATACACTGGAAGGTCGATAGACATGTCATCACAAAAGAACGAGTCTGCCTCGTTCTCAAAAAATTCTTGGACTACTATATTTCCATCATTGTTAGCTGATGTGGGCTCCAAGCTTGCGGTGGCTTCCACCCCTTGTAATATCAACCCCTCTATTTGCATATTATCTTCATCTATGCCCGGAACATCGCTTTGATCATATACTCTTGCACTTCGAGGAGTTGAAGGTATAACATACCACCATCGAGGTTGTCAGGGGTTTGGATAGAAGATTACCTGTTCACAAATACGTACAAAGCGAGTTCAAACCATTGTGACATAAACCATGTCGTATTACAATTAGCAAGCAAATGACTCTATGCACCTGTTCACAATGGGCCGGCAACACAAAGGTTTCCCGCAAATCCGTCCATTTTTTTTTGGAATCTATTTCAAGAAATCCAGATGGACCTCATCGAATTGTTGGTCCAGCTCCTCCAAGTACCACTTTGAACCACTGCACATCGAATAGTATCATGGAGAAGCTATGGTAATCCACCGTAATAATACTTTGCAAGTTTCCAAAATACTCCATCTCATCCACAACCGTGTTTGGATCCATTGCTCGTCGCCGGCTCTCTTGCTCAAACCTTGCCATGACACCACAGTCCATTGTGGAGCGCATTTTGTCAATATGCTCCAAGCGAAAATGTTGTCCGCGCGACCACGCTGCACTATATATTTTGTACTGTACATTGAAACACTCAAATTAGATGTCACATATAAAATTTAGATACGACATATTCTAAACCCCTCATCACCTTTGGACTACATCCCCTCGAGAACTCCCACTCCTCCATTGAGAGAACGCTCCCTGCGCTGGATGCTGCGGTCAAGGCTCCATGCAACCATCGTGTTGACGTAAACCGCGGCATCTCCTCCATGCCTTCAGGATATCGAATCGGTCGATGACGCGTACTGCGTCGTAATTTAGCTCGCGCTTCCTCTCGATCTTGCCTTGCAATTTGGTACTTGGCGAGCCACCTCTCCATGGAGGCATGGTGCAACATACAAAAGCGATTCACCTTCTCTTCCATTGAGGCATCCATTCTTTTTTCTATCCCATTTCCAACCACCACATCTCTAGTCAGTCTATCATCATCCTTCAGCGTCCATAGCATTTCATTGTCTGGTTCCACCGTTGGTAGCCATTGTGAGATATGCACTAACGCCTCTAACACCAACCAACCTTCCGCCATGCTACCTTTTGGACGAGCTCGTTGTCGCACAAAGCCTTTTAGGGTTTTCATGAAGCGCTCCAGGAAGAACATCCATCGAGTATGGACAGGTCCAGCAATCTCCACTTCGTTCACAAGATGCACAAGAAGGTGAACTTGTATCGTGAGCATGCTAATGGGCAGGTATTTCTCAAAGAGACAGACCGTCTCCACTGTTCCCCGCCTCACGGATTCAATAGAGGACATCTTAATCTCTTTCTGTGAGATCCATTAGACCAAAGTCGACAACTTATAAATGGCCCCGCGAATTTTTGGAGTAAGGCATCCTGCGATCGCGATCGGTAGGACAAACTGCCACAAATGAGAAAGCATTATGAATAATGGCCACTTTTCAAATTGCAAAATGTCCACGCTAATTACAATCCATTCTGTTCACAAACCTGACATATCTTATGCCAATCATGGGATTTTAGCCCCGACAATTGGTCATCTTTAGAAAATGCGGACGTGAGAGAACGCATCATACCCGTCGGAGTGCGGATAGACTTGATTACTTGCTTCACAATGCGCTCTTCTTTGGTGGACAAAACCCAAGGAGCACGAGGAAGCTGCACTCCCCCTTCAGCACTCGACTGCGGCCAAAGCGTCTCCATCTTACCTACCTCCTTCAAATCCATTCGTGACCCTATAGTGTCTCTCTTTCCTGTGATGTGGTCCCATAGCAAGCTGCCCACATTCTTGAAAATATGCATGGGATCCAACAAGTGGTTGACCTGTAAGTGGGTCCAATATGGCAACTCGTAGAAAACTGAGAACCGTCGCATTCCATTTGGATGTGATTCCGGGTTTACCATTTTCAGCTCGTACCAGCTTGCAGCGTTCATACGTGTTGGAGGTCGTCTAAGAAAACCTTCCCTGAGTTCATGATCCTCTGGTAAGAAAGCGGCATGTCCTTGATATACCATCTTCTTCATGGTTCGTGACCTTCAGAAGTCTAACTGTGGCCCACACAATGGACATGCATGATAACCTGAGGTAACCAGACCTGTAAGGCGAGCCACGACCTAGTGAATACTTGATTGAATGAAATAAAATATAGATATTACTAGCGAGAACGGAAGTCTGCTCACCTGAGCACTCTCCCAATCCCGGAAAGTCATGCATTGTCCACATGAGAATGGCTCGAATGTTGGCTGACCGTCGACCATCGCGCCTGCTCATATCTTGCACAGTGACCCCCTCCTCCCACAAAATCTTAAGCTCATCGACTAATGGACGAAGATATACGTCTATATTTTTTACTTTGTAGCGGCCCGAGACGAGCAAGCTAAGGATGAGATGTCCTTTCTTTGTAGAAAGCCATGGAGGGATGTTGTATTCGACAAGCACTATAGGCCACACACTGTAAGAAGTCGAGCGCAAATTGAATGGGTTCACACCATCCATGGCGAGACCGAGCCGAAGATTCCTTGGCTCTCGCGCAAAGCCTGGGAAGGTAGAGTCAATGTGGCTCCATGCGCGCGAATCCGCTGATATTCGTTGTCCGTGGACCTATTCTACACATGCCACGTTGTCAAGCTTGCCATGTCAGACGTGCGAAACATGTGGTTTATGCAGGGGATGAGCAGAAAGTGTCTGAGAACTTTTTGAGGGATGGTTTGCCCTTGCAAATCCTGTCGATACCTGTGAGCACCACACTTTGGACATGTCTCCATAGTCTCGTATTCATCTCGAAACAGTATGCAATCGTTGATACATGCATGGATGTGATTGTAGTCCATGCCAAGCTTCCGTAAAACATGTCGTGCATCATCACGAGACTCAGGCATGGTATTTGCAGGTGGTAATATATGATATTTCAATAACCTTAAAAAAATCATAAAACACCTTGAAAAAGCACAAATGTTTGCAATAATACTGTAAAAAAAATAAATCAATGAAGCCTATGTGCAAGGTACCTGAATAACTCAGTCACTCTCGTATCGCTCCAACCGTATTTTGCTTGCACACTTAAGAGTGCAAGCAATGTCTTCAACCGAGATACTCGGCACCCATCATATAATGGTATGGATGCTTCCTCTCTAAGTGGGTCAGATGTCTCAACATCCATGGGAATCAATGCATCGATCATTGCCTCCATCTCAGGCTCCAAGATTGTAGGTAGGTCGGGAAGGTTGTCTGTCTCCTCTGGCATTGACGTTATAGATGGGCCTTGCGAGTGGTGGATTGGCTCCTGCAATCCATCCATCGCACATCCACGAACTCTTCTAATTGGCCACAAAGGGTGCACTCCCCCTTGGGTCGAGACATCAACCCCCTGGATAGAAAATTTGCCAACAAGACCCAATCTTATTGTGTATGGTTTTCAATTAGCTTGCGAGTACAATGCATGATTAATATTAACTTCAAATTACCGTTTGCTGAAAATCCGCAATCGCCTGATCAATGATCTCAGATTGAAACTCGCCAAATCGTCGTACGTGTTCTATAGACAATCGGTGTTTTCGTCTAATTGCCAACTTGCATTAAGAGCAAGGACATGGAACACGCTGATTAAGATATGTCTCGCGATCTTGAACAATAAGACCTTCTTCGTTTTCCATCTTATCTACATTACAGCAAATGAGGCTTAAATGGATAGCTTTATGGAGATGTACGTCAAGTTGCAAGTTGACCATAAATCTTGCATTGTACATAATAGTTGAGAGATTTTTTGATGTTATATCTCGGCCTTGTATCATGCTCAAGGATTTGTTTGTCCCGGTAGATAATTATTCATTATTGTAAAAAACTGCATTAGAGGGCTTTGAGTATAAGTAATCCATTTATGAGCATCATTGAGGATCTCTTAGTCTAATAATAAATCAATCTCAACAAAAAGCATCTTAGAAATGTGGTTTTTTTGTCCTAGGATCGCGTATTAAAATTAATGCCATCTATGAAATTTATCAACTATAGTAATAAAATTTATTTCAATCAATTCTACTCATAGTCATAAGACCTGAGAGAAAATATCCTATATTCAATTTAAGGGATGATTCTTCTATAACAATACTTTTGGGTTCATTTTGATGAAGTACCGTAATGACCATTAGCTAGGGTATCATTTTCTTTTAGTCCTTCTGTTGACTAGTTGGCATGATTTCTAATTTGTTATGCCTATAAAGTTAATACAAAAACAATGAATTATGCATATCACAATTAGATCCCCTACTTGGACATTATGAAGGACATGACCAATTTTAAGCCATCTTAAAGAGTCACCAATGTACGTGGCCCATGGCAAAGCACATTGCATACCATTATCGATAAGTCTATTATCATGCATCTTAAATCTCCTAATTAGACTTTATAAACGGTATGACTAATTTTTAGCCCCCTTAAGGAGTCGATGTAATGGTACCCATAAAAAAAGTAAAGTGGATACCATTACCATAATCATGGATATGCTATCATTCCAATATATGTTATCTTTCTCTTTCTCTCCCTCTCCCTCCCTCTCTTTCTCTTTCTCTCGTGTTTCCTCTCCCTCTCACAATATATCTTAACACTCTCCAAAAGCAAAAGGGAGAGGGAGAGAGAGAACGCACTCCCTCTCCCTCTCCCTCTCCCTCTCCCTCTCCCTCTCTTTCTCTTTCTCTTTCTCTCTCTCATTTCCTTCCCCTCCCTCTCCCTCTCTTTCTCTCTTTCTCTCTCATTTCCTCTCCTAAACAAGCAAAAAAGAAAGTGATTCAAACATTAAACAAGCAAGAGGGAGAGTGAGAGAGAGAATGCACTCTCCCTCTCCCTCTCCCTCTCTTTCTCTTTCTCTCCCTCTCTCATTTTCTTCCCCTCCCTCTCCCTCTCCCTCTCTTTCTCTCCCTCTCTTTCTCTCTCATTTCCTAAACAAGCAAAAAATAAAGTGATTTAAACATTAAACATGCAAAAGGGAGAGGGAGAGAGACAATGCACTCTCCCTCTCTTTCTCTTTCTCTCCCTCTCTCATTTCCTTCCCCTCCCTCTCCCTCTCCCTCTCTTTCTCTCTCTCTCTTTCTCTCTCATTTCCTCTCCTAAACAAGCAAAAAATAAAGTGATTTAAACATTAAACAAGCAAAAGGGAGAGGGAGAGAGAGAATGCACTCTCCCTCCCTCTCCCTCTCTTTCTCTTTCTCTTTCTCTCCCTCTCTCATTTCCTCCCCCTCCCTCTCCCTCTCCCTCTCCCTCTCTTTCTCTCTCTCTCTTTCTCTCTCATTTCCTCTCCTAAACAAGCAAAAAATAAAGTGATTTAAACATTAAACAAGCAAAAGGGAGAGGGAGAGAGAGAATGCACTCTCCCTCCCTCTCCCTCTCTTTCTCTTTCTCTTTCTCTCCCTCTCTCATTTCCTCCCTCTCCCTCTCCCTCTCCCTCTCTTTCTCTTTCTCTTTCTCTCCCTCTCTCTCCCTCTCTTTCTCTCTTACTCTCTCGTTTCCTCTCCTAAACAAGCAAAAAAGAAAGTGATTTAAACATTAAACAAGCAAAAGGGAGAGGGAGAGAGAGAATGCACTCTTCCTCTCCCTCCCTCTCCCTCTCCCTCTCTTTCTCTTTCTCTTTCTCTCCCTCTCTCTCCCTCTCCCTCTCTTTCTCTCTCATTTCCTCTCCTAAACAAGCAAAAGAGAGTGATTTAAACCTTAAACAAGCAAAAGAATGAGAGAGGGAGACTCACCGATGAGATATGGCGAGTGTGGGGCGGCTCCTCTTTGCGATGAAGGCTCCTCCTCTCCTTTGCGAACAACGGCGGCGGCGGCGGCGGCGGCAAGTCTTCTTCCTCTCTTTCTCTCACGACGGTCACTCTCTCCCTCGCTCTCGCTCTCAAAACTCACAAGTCGCAAACACGAAATGAAAACCACGCTTGGTTTCGGCCACTTTTTTTCCCTGTGGAGCGTCGCTATTTGCATCGCAAATGCGACGCAAATAGCAATGCCAATAGCGACGCTGCTATCCGCCGTCGCTAATCGACGTCGCTACTAGCTCAAATCCTTGTAGTGATGCAACATGAAAGGGAATCGTAGACACATGCGCTGGTGTCAGTGTCTTGAGCCACACAATTCTACAGGCCTGGGGAAACCCACTTGTGGAAACGGCTAGGTTCAATGTCACATTGGCCAACTGAATGAAGGTCAGACCATTCGAGATCCTAAAGAACATGCCAATGAAGGTTGTAGGGGTGCAATTTTCTATGAACATTGTCATAAAGGGAGTGGATTATGACATATTGCTAGGCCGATCCTAGATGAGGAATGCCTGAGTTATTGAAGATTGGGGTAACAATCTTATCTTCTTGGGTAATAGAATAGAGGCTGTAAGGGTTGAGATGGATACTTGGAAGACTACCCCAGCCAACCTTGATGCTATCTCAACCATGCTAAAAGGTGATGCACAGGCAAGCAAACCCTATGGGTCATTGACCAAGTACATCCCTTGCCTTGAGGACGAGTAGGATTGGATGCATGTCTTGGCAACCGTTGACCTACCATTTCCAGATGAGGAAGAGCTATATAGGCAAGCTGCTAAATCCCCAAGCATGCCAGCAAGGGAGCCCATCGTGCCACTCTACATGATGGGAGGAAGCTCACTTAACCCAGGGGAAACGGTCTCATTCCATATCCCCACCAACAAGCTCGAGCTTCAGGAAATCATAGAGTACCTGACCAATAAACTGAAGGGCAACATGGCTGCCAATCTAAAACCAATAAGCGATCTTTTTGCTAAGCCTGAGTGGAAAAGGACCAAAATCCACTATCTGAACCTATTATACAATTGGGCTTTAGTCACTGACAAAAAGGAGATTGGAGAGGAAAGCCTGGGGGAGGACGAGTAGGCAAAGGGGCAAGACTCTGATGATGAGGAGTACGAGGATTGCCGCTCTATTGGAGACGAGAGTGAAGAAAAGTTAGACACGATAGAATATGACACTGAAGGGAGAACAATCAAATAGATCAAGGCAGACTCTTAGCCTGGAAGGAAAAGGGCATGCCGGAATGAAAGAGGAGTCATGCAGATGGAGTGCGATAGATCCTAGTTGGAGCACATAGGAGCCATGGATTATGAGTAGGCAGGAGTGGCACAACCATTGGTAATTCTAGTACTTAAGATGGATACACCTACTGAATTACGACCCCTTGCAAAACTCCTTCCTCAAGCAAGGGATGTGAGTTTAACTTGGAGTCAGAAGTTAGTACGGAGAGTGATCCCGAAATACCCCAACCCTCTAAGTTCAGATGCACCAAAGGAGACTTGCCAGTCCACCTAAGGCGCAGATGGCTAAAGGAGGAGGCCAGGAAGCAAACTAAGGACTTAGAAGTAGAGAGGCAAAAGAAGCCGCAAGATCTCCCCAAATGCTTCAGGAAGTTTAAGAAGGGTGATAGAGTGGTGATTCTGCTAGGAGCAAAGAGACAAGGGCAAACCAGTGAGCCAACTGAGGGACCTGCCAAGGTCAAGGAAGTCAACTTGGCAGGGGAAGGCGAGAAGACTCGACCTGTGTTCATTACTGATGACTTGACTAAGGATGAGGAGGCTAAACTTGTTGCTCTCCTACGAGAGTATGTCGACGTGTTTGCCTGGTCCTTGGAGGAACTTAAAGGAGTCGATCCTAGGGTTGTGACCCATAATATCCCAATGGTTCCAGATGCGGTGCCAACAAAGCAATGACCTTACCCAATGAATCCCAAACACGCCCATGTAGTGAAGGAGGAAATCGATAAGATCATGAAGGCGGGATTTATATATGAGATTGAGCACATGGATTGGGTATCACCTATAGTGATCGTTATGAAAAAGAACGGTAAAATTCGAGTGTGCGTGAATTACAAGAAAGTTAATGCCGCTATGAAGAGGGACAACTACCCCTTATCATATACCGAGTACATGCTGGAGAGGGTAGCATGCAAAGAAGCCTATAGCTTCCTAGATGGCTTCTCTGGCTATAATCAAGTGCAAGTGCACCCACACGACATGCACAAGACTGCCTTCACCACGGAATGGGGAGTATTCGCTTACATTGTTATGCCCTTTGGGCTAATGAATGCGCCTACGACCTTCCAACGATTAATGTGCACCATCTTCAAGGATATGCTTAGACATGAGCTAGAGGTGTTTGTAGATAACTTATGCGTACACTCTAGTTGGGCCGAACACTTAGAAAAGTTGAGAGCTGTCTTTGAACAGTGTCGGCTATATAACCTCTCGTTGAATCCCTTAAAGTGCCAGTTCTGGGTGAAGCACGGATGTAAGGGCATTCAGTGTTTCTTAGGCCATACGGGATACTATCGACGCTTTGTACTGAATTACGCACTGATTGCTAGACCATTGTACAAGCTGCTGATCGTATTCAAGTGGATTGAGGAATGCCAGCATGCATATGAAGAGTTGAAGAAGGCTCTCACCACTGCACCCATCTTACGAGCCCTAGACTGGAGCATAACATTCCATGTACACATAGATGCCTCTAAGTTTGCTATTGGAGCTGTTTTATGCCAGCCTAGTGAGCATAACCTAGATTACCCTTTGAGTTTTGCTAGCAAGTAGCTCACTAAAACAGAGATGAACTATTCCACTACAGAAAGGGAAGGGTTAGCCATGGTGTTTGCTGTAAATAAATTTAGACATTATCTGTTGGCCACACCCTTCGTCTTTTTCATTGACCATCAAGCCTTGCTTTATCTCGTGAATAAGCCGTGTGCTACAGGTCGCATAGCTAGATGGTTACTTCTCTTGTTGGAATTTGATTTTTCTATGGTTGTACGTAAGGGAAAGCAGCACTATATGGTTGATCACATGTCCCGCATACCCACAGGAGAAGCTGCTGGACAAGGCATACCTAATGACCTACCGGATGCTCATCTCTTTGACCTGTCTAGTGAAAGAGACTTGTTTAGAGCCGATTTGATGCCATATTGGGTCGATGATGTAGTTCAAGTGCTAGAGAACAGTCTACCTGAGAGACCTATTGAGAAAGCCAGGCTAAAAAAACTTATCTTAAAGTTCCAGCCATACCAACCGATCGCCGATCAACTCTATAGGCTAGGACAAGACAGTTTGTTGCGTAGGTATGTGTGTGAGCACGAGATGCACGATGTATTGAGAGAAGCGCATGGTGGAATAGCTGGAGGACAATTTAGTGGGGATACAACAGCTTGTAAGGTGCTACAATGCTAACTATGGTGGCTCACCCTATTCCGTGATGCTGCTAAATTTGTAAAACACTGTGATGAGTGCCAGAGGACTAAGGTGCCTGTGCGCAAGGATAAGGTGGAGTTGACCCCCGTAATAGCACGACAGCCCTTCAAAAAATGGGACATTGACTTCATTGGCACAGTACTCCCAGGCACGCTACATCATTGTGGCAACTGATTACCTGACGAAGTGGGCAGAGGCAAGAGCCACTAGGAAGAACGATGCTAGAACCACTGCGAAGTTCTTGTGGGGGCAAGTCCTTTCACGTTTTGGTTGTCCAATGGAACTAGTAAGTGATCAGGGCATGCACTTCATTAATGAAGTGATATCCCACCTGCTCTCAACCTTCCTAATCATTCATAGAAGGTCCTTGCCCTACTAACCTCAAGCAAATGGCTAAGCAGAATCCACGAATGAAATCCTAGTCAACGTGCTTACGAAAATAGTATCCACATCATGAAGTGACTGGGATAACAAATTGATGGCGGCCTTGTGGGCCTATTGTACAGCTTATAAGACGGGGTCATTATCAGAACTTGCCTCTGACTCGGAATTGTATTTGCCCTCCTCACTAGAAGAAGTTGTCTCCCTTCTAGTGCTCATAATTCTAAAGTTGTCTCAACTCCAAATAGTGGTGGGGGGCAAGGACAAGATAGTCTTGCTTGCTCATGATTTACCACCTCAAGACACTCTAGTCAACAAGCTCAATTGCAGTCTACCTTGGCCACTCCTTTGCTCACTCGGAACATGTTAATCTATCAAGGTTTGGAGTCTACCTTGATTTATTCAGTTATCCTTCATTCTAAATCATATTATATGGTGTGTACTTCCTTCTTGCTCTCCTCATTACTAATGGAGCAACAATCCTCGTGATCCTTGTCAGAACTTTTAGACTAGGTCTGTAGGTTGCTTAGTAATTAACTAACAAATGATTAGTACTTTAGTTATTACCTACGTAATTAACTAGTGCATGTGTGTATGCGTGTCTCTCTCTCTCTATGTATATGTATATGTGTTTGTGTATGGCCCTTATCTTCATTTCTCATTATGTGTATCTCTTGCAACTCTCTCTCTCTCTCTCTCTCTCTCTATCTCTCTCTAGAGTCATTAGGACTCAAAAAAGTCAAGAAAGAAGAGAATATATCTATATATATATATATAATTTTTTATGAGAGAGAAGAGGAGAAGAAAGTTTTAAAATAACGTTTGATGGGAGAGAAGAGATACAAAATAATTATTAGCTAGGAAGATCAAATTATGTATATTTATGATATGTTTTAATGTGAGACATAGTAAATTGAGACTTTTTGAATGAACTATATTGAAAAGTTTGGACCTTATGAACAAAAAATAGTCCTCTCTTTTGGGAAATGTTTTTCTCATAACTTTGAAAACTAATAAATAACATAACGTACAATGGCTATTGTCTTTTGCACTGTGTATTTGGAAAAATAAAGACCTTATCAAAGATTTAAAGAAGTTTTATACTATTGAAATTATAATCAAAATATGACTTTTTAGTCTAATTGTACTTAGGCAAAAAACTTTTAAATAGAGGAATTTGATCTAAGTTGGAGAGAGAGAGAGAGAGAGAGAGAGAGAGAGAGAGAGAGAGAGAGAGAGAGAGAGAGAGAGAGAGAGAGAGAGAGAGAGAGAGAGAGAGAGAGAGAGAGAGTGTGTGTGTGTGTATTTTGATAAAGGTCCAAAGTTATTAATGTAAGAGAAGCCCAAAGGTAGTATTATATTATTAAAGGAGAGAGTTGCTATGATTGTTTTAAGCCACAGAGAGAGAGAGAGAGAGAGAGAGAGAGAGAGAGAGAGAG